>NW_022196905.1:246562877-246571558 GCF_008632895.1 Mastomys coucha
AGCTTACCAAGTAGCCTAGCTCAGCTGGCCAGAGAGAACCAAGGATTCCTTTGTCTCTGCCTCCTTAACACCAGGACTACAGCTGCATACTGTCAAAGCTGTTTATTCTTTCTTTCTTCAAAGGGTTATGGGGATGGAACTCAGGTCCTCATGCTTGGGACCAAAGAGCTTTACCAACTGAGCCATCCCCTGAGCCCTAACTCAAAGTGTTCTGCATAAACAACCTGAAACAACCCAGCAGTCTGTGATCACACAAGGCCAGAAGCTCAGTAAATACAAATCCACTCACAAGGAATCTCAACTACACTCTTGTCATCATCTTCTACCGGGGTGATGCTCTCCGCTTAGGGACATTGGACTTATCTCTGTGCTAGGTGATGTATCAGTTACTTTTCCATTGCTGTAACAAAACACCATGACAAAGGCAACGTAGAGAAAGAAGTCCTTACAGCTCCAGAGGGGCTATAGTCCATCACCATCGTGGAAGGAAAGTGTTGGAACGGACAGACATAACAACTGGGATGCCAAGCTAAGAGCTCACATTTTAAACTAAAAACAGAAAGATTAAACACAAAGTGGCAAAGAAAAAAATCTTTAAGCTCTCAAAACCCACCCCCAGTGGCATGCATCCTTCAGAAAGGCCAAACCTCCTAAACTTCTCAAAACAGTGCCATCAACTGGTGACCAAGCATTCAAATGTCCAAGGCTAAGAGGACATTTATCACTCAAACCACCACATGTAGCCAGGTTACAGTAGCACTCACCAGAGGGTGGCACACTTGAGAAATCGAGGCAGGCGGACCTCTGAGTTTGAGTCCAACCTGGTTTATAGAGTGAGTTCCAAGACATCCAGGGCTACCCAGAGAAATTCTATCTTAAAAACAAAGCAAAAAATAAGTAAACAAAAGAAAGAAAAGAAATATTGAAACTTTTGTCATTTTTATATAGTTTTGATGTATGGGGGATGATTAAATATATGAATAACTAGGACACAATATACAGGACAAAAACAAACACCCTGGGTTTCCCTTGGGTTTGAAGCATGCACGGCCATTAAAAGAGGGCAATGCTGTAAAAAGTCTGTGGTCCCTAAACCCATTCAGTATAGTAGTTCAGGCAGCAGCAGCAGCAGCAGCAGCAGCAACAGCTCAGGCCCAGGTCAGACTGAACCAGACTCTGCCCCATCAGATCCCTAGGTGACTCCTATAGGTATCGTCCTGAAACTCAGGTTCAGAAAGCTGCTGCAGTCCTGGGCTCTCTTATCAGGCAGGGTTTGAGTGGATCTCAGAACACACAGAAGCCAAGCCTGGGCATTGTTGGATTTTATCGCCTCTAAAAGAGGATGCAGTATGTGAAATGAAAGCATCTACCATTGGGCGATGTTAACATATCAAAGCCATCTCTGCTTTCTTCCTTTCCTGGGCTCTCTCCCGCGTAATAGATATAGGCTGGCAAGTTATTAATGCAGAAACTTCCTGGGACTTGGGGCATTTCAAAGGATTGGAAATTCTTGGGCATCACAGTGGTGAGCATTGGCTTCAGCACTGCCGGTAAGCTCAAGTTGCAGAGATGGTAACTAGGAAAACTCACCCAGCTGCATGGACTCTCACTTCCCCTTGTGTGGAGATGTTCGAGGCAGGGCCATTTTGGGGCAGGGGAGGGAGGTTGATTGCTCTTTCTAAGCTGCAATCGTGACTTCCTTTATTGTCTTGAGCTTCTAGAACACAGCAGTGCCCTTGGATGTTGTCCCTAGGCTACTTCTAAATCCACTGCTCCCTTTCCATGGACCAATTATCTAGAACGTACCCAACGCAATGGCCACCTATGTGACACATGGAAACAGATGTGAGCCCCTGTACTTCATGATAGATGGTGGACCTGTACATGAGCTTTCCTCTTACCCAAGCACTTTGCCTGGTAGAAAAGCCTCTTCTCTAGCTACCCCAGGTCCACTGCTTCCTTTGTGAGGAATCCAGAACCACTCCCCCCATACAGCCTCCTCCTCTGTCCAGCCTAGCCTCTGCCATCAGATTGCCAGGTAGTCACTGGTGTAAGTGTGACTCTTTTCCTCTCCTGGGATCATTTTTCGTAGGCTGCTTTTTCTTCCCTCTCATTTTATTATTTTTTTTTATTTTTATTTTATTTGTGGTCTCTGTCACTCCACTGGGGCAAAAGGGTAAAGGGATCTGGCACTAAGTGCGAGCAAATGCTGAATCTGGAATCTATCTTCCAGGCGGCACAATGATAAAAATTCATGGCAGGACAGCCGCCACTGACACACTCTCAAAGACATATTGCAGGTAGCATTATTTATCGTGGCAAGGAGTTCATAGAACTGCTGCCTCAAAGCACCCCGAGAGATCCTAAAAAGCCCATCTCCCATCAGGTGAGGCAGATTTATGGAGGCAGCTCCAGAGAGGTCAGGCAGTACGGCTTAGGAAGCAGGCTCCTTTCAGAAAGCCTGGATTCCCTTAACATATTCAGTGCAGTGCGATTGGTTCAAAGGAGGGCTTGAGTCTGTAATGTTGACCATAAAATTGCAGTGACATGCTGCTTTAGATAAGAGGGCTGAGGGAAGGGGGCAGGGATGCTGCAAGCTCAGGAGCAGCCAACACAGGCAAGACCCTGGAGCATGCGCTCAGATTTGAGGTTAATGCGTGGGGGGAGAGGCTGGCGGGGGATGGGCCCAGGCAGATGAATGTTCACACAAAGGAAAGCTGAACCCACGGGCCCAGACATGGCAGATAAACCCTGAGTCTGTGCAAGAGCAAAGCCAGGTACAGGCAGGCACATGGAAATACATGCAAGACCTTCAGGGGTACGTGTAGTTATCCAGATTGGAAAACAGACTAAACCAAAGATGGCTAAGCTAGGCTCACCATTGTTCTGGAGTAAAGGAAAACAGGGATGCTCCTCATGACCTCTGCCAATTTGGTAGGTGTTTCGCCCACTTTACATCAGCCCTGTTCACACGATGTCATCCACTAGGCTTACTAGTCCCAGATGCAAAGATTCCTTTTTTTCTTTTTCTTTCTTTCTTTTTTATTTTAGATATTTTCTTTATTTACATTTCAAACGTTATCCCCTTTTCTGGTTTCCCCTCTGAAAACTTAAAACCCCCTTTCCCTTCCCCCTTCCCCTGCTCACCAACCCACCCACTCATGCTTCCTGGCCCTGGCATTCCTCTACACTGGGGCATAGAGCCTTCACAGGACCAAAGGCCTCTCCTCCCACTGATGTCCAACAAGGCCATTCTCTGCTACATATGCAGCTGGAGCCTTGAGTTCCTCCATGTGTACTCTTTGGTTGGTGGTTTAGTTCCTGGGAGCTCTGGGGGTATTGGTTGGTTGACATTGTTGCTCCTCCTATGAGGCTGCAAACCCTTCATCTCCCTCAGCTTCTTAATTCACGACAACCATCTAGGCCCGTTGTTCTCAGCCTGTGGGTTCCAACCCCTCTGATGGTTGCCAGATATCAGATATCTTGCATATCCAATATTAAGATTCACCACAGTAGCAAAATTGCAGTTATGAAGTTAGCAACAAAATAATTTTGTGGCTGGGGGGGGAGGGGAGGGGCGGGGTGTCACCCTAACACTCGGGACTGTATTCAATTGTCACAGCCTCAGGAAGGTCGAGAACCGGGCACAGCCCTAAAGTAAGGCCCTTCTTTGAGCTCAGAGCCGCTGAGTCTAGTGGATAAGAGGATTGAGCTCCTCGCTTGTGGAGTCAGTGATGGGGCAAGAACTGAGCAAACACGCCAAGGAGATGTTCCCCTCATGAAGTCAGGCCAGTGTCTGCTATATGAATTACTTTTCCTGGTTGGTTTCCACTGACCTTGTGACAGAGTCACCATATTCACCCTCTCAGCTAATGACCTCAGTTTGGTGTAGAACTTTCAATGCCGCTGGTTTTCACACACAAGTAAAAGGGGACGGAGTCTATGGAGGACCGGCTGGCCGTCTAAATAACTGAGGTGATTATCTTTGTCTGAATCATTCAATCAGCCCTAGAAATTTAGAGAAAAGTAAGGGGTTTCTTGTTTGAGTTTTTACACAGAAAAGCTTTAAGTCGCCCCTTCGCTCAAGTCCATAAGTTGCCTCCTTTAAGGAAAACTGACGCCGCGGGGGTTTGGGCTGCCTTTGCTTTTCAGTGTCCCTCCTTCGAGGCCTTTGGAGTGGCTGAGGTTTAGCTTCTAGGTACAAACTGAAGGGTGTGGAAATACGAGAGGTTGTAGGCTTTGTTGGAAAGAGCTCCCTCCAGTCAAGTGCTTATCAGGATGGCGAAGCCATTGGAACGCCGCTGCCACTTTCTGCTCCCCAGCGTCCGTCCCACAGAGAGGCCTCCCCTTGGCTCACGGGCACACCATCAGTCTCTCCCAGGCGTCATTAAACTGTGAAGTCCCGCCACTGTCTGGTTCTATTGGCACACAGCAGACAGCCCTTCTTTCTTAGCTTTGTGTCTGTGTGTGTGTGCGTGTATGGGAGTCAGAGGTCGAGTGGAGTCCTTTCCTTGATCACCCTCTACCTTACTATTGAGATAGGATCTCTCACTCAACCTAGACCTCACTGGTTCTGCTAGGCTGCCTGGTCAATACGCTCCAGAGATCTGCCTGTCTCAGCCACCCACTCCAGTCAACCACCCAGGACTAAAGCTATGCATACACACAAACACATGCATAAACGCATGCACGCACGCACGCACGCACGCACGCACGCACGCACGCACGCATGCAGCCACTTCTGACTTTTCCCACAGATGCTGGGGACCTGAACTCTGGTCCTCATGCTAATGAAATGCAACAGACTGAGCCATCGCCTCCGCCATTTTTAAGCCATTTAGTTTTGTTTTAAGATGGGATCTTATTGTGCATCCCAGACACGCCTCCAACACGTGATCCTCTGGCCTCGGCCTCTCAAATTCTGGGATTCCAGGTGAGCACCACCGCACCATCTCCTTTGCCTTTCTATTTCTTTCCCAGATCTGTTTTCTCTCTGCTAGCTATGTCCTAGGGGATGTGGCTACTGAGCCCAGCAAGATGCTCAAAACCTCTGAGTGCCACTGCCCAGATGGTCATCCTTGCCTACTGGCCTCTACCGTCGTTCCTCCGAGTACCACTGTTGACCCCCTGAGGTCTACTGCTTGACCTCATTAATACAAAGCGGGAGCAAGCTAAGTGAATGTTTTCACAGTCTCCTTTTTCTGCAGGCCACCTGGAGGTTATCAGGGCCAGAGGCTGCTGTGCAGTTCATAAACCTGTTAGGGTATTCAGAGTCATGATTCTCTTATTCAACTGTCTGTGCTTTTCCTTGGGACAGCTAATCCCTCAGCGTGACTGGTGGAAGCCGCAGTATTGATTTCTGTGTCTCTCTAAACCTCAGTTGTGTTCAACGCTTGTTAGACATCTGAAGGAATATCCAGTGGGCTCTGGGGGCAATTTGAGAGCTTGGCTCAATAGGCTGCTCTCAAGAGAAGTTTCTGTAAGGTTGCCGGGCTGGCCAATCGAAGAGATTGCAAAATGAGAGAAAAGAGATAGAGAAGTTGAGGAAGAAAGAGGAGGCAAAAGATAAAGAAGAATGAGAGAAAAAGAGGGAAGGAGAAGAAGAGACAGACAGACAGACAAAAGAAGAAAGGTTTTTTAAAGAACTCTAGTGGAAATCTTGAAAATTGTTACCTCTCTTCTCCTTCAACCTGTCTCTTTGTTTAAAAAGGAGTACTTTTTCAATTTTCTGATGAGTATGTCTTGGCTTAGGAGAGGGCATCCAGGCTTGAGGCTGGTGTGCTTATTGGTAAACCACATGTATGTGCAGTATCCATGTGTGGTGTTCCAGGTTGGTCTCTGCAGAGGACTACCTGGTCAGATTGAAGTCTTGAGAAGTGTTGATGTGGATTGTGAGACATTCTTCAGAGTCAACGCCTATCTTCATACTGTGCCCATCACTGCCTCAACAGCAGACAGCGAGGGCGGAGTCTCCCCTTCAGTGCTAACGATTACAGATGAAAGACTAGCTTCTTGCCGTCAGCCATCATTGCAACAGACGTTTGTCTGTCCCTCTGAGATCCTTTAAGGCCTCTAAACTAGTGACCCTCAGCTCAGAGCAAATTGGCACCCCAAAGTCCCACAACGTACACACATTTGTCATAACTGTGGATGGGCTACTTGCAGCTAGCATAGCAGGTAGACCCAGGGATGCTGTGACACACAGAGAGCAGTGTGCACCTCTGCCTGAGTGATCAGAGCTGAAATGTGTTTGGTGAGGATAAAGGAACCCTCTTTGGCCTATGAGAAAATATGGTTTCCATTTCTTTTTTGTTTTGTTTTGTTTTGTTTTGTTTTTTTGAGACAGGGTTTTCTCCGTGTAGCCCTGGCTGTCCTGGAGCTCACTCTATAGACCAGGCTGGCCTCGAACTCAGAAATCCACCTACCTCTGCCTCCCAAGTGCTGGGATTAATGGCATGTGCCACCACGCCCAGCATGGTTTCCATTTCTTTCTAGCTTCCTTCCTACTGTACCTAAAATTCTCTTTTCATCACCCATAAACATAGGAATCATCTCTGAGGTCTTCTTATGTATTTTTTTAATTAATGGAGAAAACAGACACATGTTGATGTCCAGGCTACACCACTCTGGTTGTGCTGAACCAGCCTTTCCTAGAGGTGGACCCTGGAAACTCTATTGGGACATCTTACAGTTATGCCATAGACAACTGAATGTGAGACATTTGAGGAACTAGAGATGATCCTTTCAATATGGTGACTAGAGCTAAGTATATACCCTGACTTTTTTTTTCCTATCAGAAATCTACTTCTGGGGTTCCAGAGCCACAGTCCTGCTTGTCTGCCTTGACCCCTGGCTACCACAGCACCATTTCATCAGATGCCCTGATATCATGGCTCTGCCTTCCTGACCTGGCAAAGCCTGGACTGATATTCTGCATACCCCAAAATTCTTCTTTTTGCTTCCTCCTGATCCTGCATTTATGACATAGCTATATGGGTAAGATGTGATATGGACTACCTTGTCTTTAGAGGGCCCCATGAACAGCCTTTGGAGACCCAACCTTAGCTTGCTCCTTCTGAGCTGGAGAATTGGTTTTGTTCCTCATCTGCCACATGGGTTCTTGCCTCTGCTTATTACCAATTACTTTTCCTAAGACTCCAGCCTGCTCCTCACCAAGATATATAGTCCCACATTTGTTAGGTGATACATACTGTCCACAGAATCCACGGTGGTGGCAGCAGTGGCCTCATTATCTCCACAGTTAAACCCTGCTTCCCTGGCATTGGTCCCTGTCAGGGATCTTGAAATTCAAATTAAATTTCCATGCGGCAGCTTTGATGTTGGAGGTAGAAGCACCTGGTCAGGAGGTGGCCAGGGACAGAGAGTCTAATCTGAGTTGATTCTTATGAACTTCAGTTGGAATGTCCTGGAAATCACTTCTCCTCCTCTAGGGACTGAGGAGCAATGTACTGGTCTTGTTGCATCTTATTTTCTGCTTGGAATGATGAGTTAGCATATCATTATAATCACCTTTTTTGTTAATATGCAAGTACTTGTTATTAATTTTCATGCATGTATGTAATTTTGAGTCAGTCATAGCTACTGTCTTAGTCAGGGTTTCTATTCCTGCACAAAAACATCATGACCAGGGGAGGAAAGGGTATATTTAGCTTACATTTCCAAATTGCTGTTCATCACCAAAGGAAGTCAGGACTGGAACTCAAGCAGGTCAGGAAGCAGGAGCTGATGCAGAGGTCATGGAGGGATGTTCCTTACTGGCTTGCTTCCCCTGGCTTGCTCATGTTGCCTTCTTATAGAACTCAAGACTACCAGTCCAGGGATGGTACCACCCACAATGGGCTGGGTCCTCCCCCTTGATCACTAGTTGAGAAAATACCTTACGGCTGGATCTCATGGAGGCATTTCCTCACCTGAAGCTCCTTTCTCTGTGATAACTCCAGCCTGTGTCAACTTGACACACTAAACCAGCCAGTACAGTTACTCACCCCTACCCTTCTTGTCCCCTTCCTGGCTCCAGTTGATCCCCTCTGACCTTTCCCATAATCCTCCTTCTACTCGCCCTTCTCACAGATTTTAATCTGATTCTACGTGCATTATTTGTCACACACACACACACACACACACATCTCTTATTTTGGTCTCTTCCTTATCTTTAGACCTATTCCTGTCCTCAAATAGGTCCTTTAGTATTTTCACATCATACGTATTTTTATTTTAATGGAGGATTAACTTGGGAGAGCAAGCATGCTATCCTGGTGTGGTTCTGGCTTCTTTCACTTAATGTGATACACTCCCAATCCATCTATTTTCCTGCAAGTGACATAATGCCATTCTGCTTTATGACCAGATACAACACCATTGAGTATCTGTAAAACACTTTATCCATTCATCATCGATGTCTCTATCTGAGAGCAGTGCTACAATAAACATGCCCAACTGTCTCCACAGATGCCTCCTGGACTGTGTTTTGAGGAATCCTTTTTTATCCCCCTAAGTGATCTTCAGGATGTGTATGAGAGAGAACAGGGCTGGAAACATAGCCCAAGGGGAGAGTGCTGGCTTAGCCCGTGTGAGGCCTCATGGTAAATTTCCAGCATTGGAGAGAGAAGGTGTGGGGTAAGAAGAGGAGTTGGAGAGGAGGAGGAGGAGGAGGAGGAGGA
>NW_022196905.1:246571612-246577018 GCF_008632895.1 Mastomys coucha
AGGAGGAGGAGGAGGAGGAGGAGGTGGAGGAAGAAGTGGAGAAGGAAGAGTAGGAGGAGGAGATGGTGGAGGAGGTGGAGGAGGAGGAGGAGGAGGAGGAGGTGGAGGAAGAGGTGGAGGAGGAAGAGTAGGAGGAGGAGATGGTAGAGGAGGTGAAGGAGGAGGAAGAGGTGGAGGAAGAGGTGGAGAAGGAAGAGGAGGAGGAGGAGGTAGTGGAGGAGGTGGTAGTGGAGGAGGTGAGGGAGTAGGAGGAGGAGGTGGAGGAAGAGGTGGAGGAAGAGGAGGTGAAGGAGGTGGAGGAAGAGGTGGAGAAGGAAGAGGAGGAGGAGGAGGAGGTGGTGGAGGAGGAGGAGAGAAAAGACAGTGGCATAGTATCTCTCTGCTTTACTGATTTCTATTCCTTTGAACATGCATACCCAGAAATGGTAGAGGTGGACCATGCGATAGTTTTTAATTTTCACTTCTTGATGGAAAAACTGGTATCAGTAATGTCTAAGGGCTGGTGTTTGAGTCCAGGTGTTAAATATGATCCTCGAGAATAGCTAGAGGATCCTAGCCTATAAAATAATAATGATAGTGATGGTGATATTAGTAATAATAAGAATTTAGAGAGGAAGTAAGACTCCTGAGACTTTCTGATTGTTTTTTATACAGAGAGTCTTTTCTAGAACTTTCTCTCTTGTGGCTCCCTCCCATGTATGCATATATTAGCATAGTTTGAGATAGGCACTTGCTTAAAACTTCCCAGCCACCAGTGGAGCCCAGAAAAGCAAGAACCTTTTCTTATTTCCATCACAATTAAAGAGAAAGAAGGAGAAGGGGAAGGGGAAGGGGGAGGGAGGGAGGGAGAGAATGAGAGAAAGGGAGGGAGGGAGGGAGGAAGGGAGGAAGGAAGAAAGAAAAAAGGAAGAAAGAAAAAAGAAAGAAAGAAAGAAAGAAAGAAAGAAAGAAAGAAAGAAAGAAAGAAAGAAAGAAAGAGAGAGAGAAAGAAAGAAAGAGAAAAGAAGCTAGTTTTGTCCATAGCTGGCATCCAATGACTAGGTTCTTTCTGAACCCCAGTTTGTCGTCTATTTCCTGTATCTCCTATGCCTTCTTCCACCCTATCAGAGGAGTAATCACCAGTAATAGCAAGAAAAACCTCACACCCTTGGAATCGCTTCTCCAAGTCTGTGTCTGTTGGCTTTGGCAAACAGTGGCATCAGAGTTGGTCACCTCAGCACATGGTAAGGCCCAGAGGTCCAAACTACATCCTGTGAACTTTCCACCTAATTGTTCTCTACAACAATCCACATCAGTCTATTTTAACATTGTTGCAAGGTATAGAAAGCAACATAAACAAAACACAACCATGCTCTCATTATGTACCAGGCTTTGTGCCAAGTGACACTCATTCCTACTGTCCACAAAAAAGAGTAACAATCAAAGGGAAGAATGGAAGGTCAGAGAGGTTCTTTAACCTGTGCATGGCCATGTGATAAAAGCGTAAGATCTGAGTCTGGCATTCCCCACTCCAAGTTCCAAACATGAGCTCCTGGTGTTGTCTCCTTTCTCTATGTAAGTTGAGAATCCTATAGGATATGAGTGCTGCCTCTGCCCTGTTTGTCTCTTAGATGCATCGCTTCAAGCAAGCAAGTTGCAGGTGGAATAATTTACCTACACTCCACTTTTGATAGGTTAGCTTACATTTACCAGGTCCTGCTCACTCAAGACATATTATAGGGTGGGATATGTTGCATCTGTGGTTGAGTACGTGCCTGGCATATGTGAAACCCTGGGTTTGATCTCCAGTATAGCAAACAACAGAGAAACACATTATAAGTAAGCCTCAAAATGAGTTTATCCTTGGTGGGTTCACATACTTTGAATATAATTATTGTGTCTGTGTGAGAAGAAGCAGTTATCATTGGTGGGTTCACATACTTTCAATATAACTACTGCATCTGTGTGAGAGGAATTGATTATGAGCCTGTGGAGAGTTACAGGGCCTACAGACACACAAGCAAGTCTGCCGTAGAATTGACACCTCTATCACCAGGACCATGAGAGGGCTCTTCATCAAACATGTGAGCTCTGAGACCTAGATCTGCTTCCTGACTCCAGCACTTGCCAGCTCAGTGACCCAGGACATTTACTGGACCTTTCTTAATCACTATTACCATATTTTTTTTTAAAAAAAATTAGATTGTAATTATTTTTGCTTCAAGTGCTTATTTTTAAAGAGAATTAGAGGATGCATAGAAAGCCCTCTGGATAGTAAATTGCCCACACGAGATGCTCAATAGATGCTTGCTAGTTTTATCATACTCAGTATCTGTTTCCTCTTATCCAGCATGAAACAAAGACTTCATTCTTAACCAAAACACAATACAGATGCCTTTCAAGATGCAACGCCATTGCAATCCAATAAGTCCATTATAAGATAAAAATGCACTCAATACTCCTAGCCTAACTTCCCCTATACCCTGGATATTTTGGTTGAATAAACTCATCTCATCCGAGGCCCATTTTCTAATGAAGTGCTAAATATTCTGTGTGACTTGAGCTGGGTGTCTGGCTCCGTGGTAGAGTGGTCACCGGGCATGTCTGAGGCATAGGGATAACTCAGCAGCACCAGACCCTACATCACGGTAAGTCCTAGACTGCAATAACAAGTACTTTCACACTGCGGCTGATTCGTCACTAAGTCGGAGGCTAAGTGAAGCTGTCTTGGGTGGCTGATAACCAATGAAGGACCCCAATGCAGTTTCCGCATTTCTCTGGATAACAAACTAGAAAGTAAAGGAATGGAAAGCTAGAAGGCAACAATGAACAGATCAACCAGTTGGTCTAAAATTTTCAGGCTCCCTGAAGTATGTTAGTACATTGACTATGTACATTAAAGAGAGTAATTTTCTAACCATGCTCATGGTAGTAGCCTCACAGTAGGAAGGGACTGTCTGCCCTTGCTTGTGTTCTCAGAGCGGGGGCCGGGAACATGGCTGCTTCATGCTCATTCCCAACACAGGGCATGGGAAAAGAACATCATCTGTCCTTCTCAGACTTCATTTCAGCAGTCTCTATCATTGAGCACTTGCACTTTATCCTACTAGGCATGGCTGAGTTTGTAGTGTCATTTTTAAATGAGAGAGTTTGAGCATTCTTATGCTTTTGCAATATGTCTCTAAAAACAAAATTTCATAAACGCTTATCTGGTGTTAGGAACCAATTGCTTGAGTTATTTCCAAACAGAGCATGCAAAGGTCAAGGTATAATGATTTAAACACCATGCAGGCACATGTGCACACACACATGGGTGCACATACAACACACAGGTACACATACAACACACATGTGTGCCTATACAGCACACATGTGCACACACAAAACACATACACATCTGTGCACATACAAAACATGCACATGTGCTCATATAACATATACATGTGCCCATTACAAAACACACACAGTAGAGATGGTAACAAAATGACTGGAACTCTGAACCTTTCTCATAAACTGTGACTGAATCACACAACCACATTCTAGGGTGGCCAAGATTATGCAGCTAATGCAGTTGGGTATGGGGAAAGAGATGCAGGCAAGGGTTCCAGGCCAAGGGTAGAGAAAATTACTTTCTGCCCTGAGTGCTCGCTATGTGTACAGTTCAAAGAAGGCTTTTGCTTCCTTCTCCCATCCTGCCTTCACATCCTCACAGCCTCTTGCCCTCCCAGACCTTGGTTTGAGGATTGCCACTGGCTTATCATTCAGTTCCCTGTCTTAACCAGGTCAGTGGCTCTCCGTCAGCATCACTGGCTCCTTCCCAGACTCCTGATTCTCCCATCCGCTGAAGCAGATGGGATGGCTGACAGTCTTCAGTGTGGTCCCCTCTTTCTGGAAATGGAATGAAGGCTACCCTGAGAAAACAGCAGATTGTTTGGAGAATTTCAACTGAGAGAATAGAGGGACAAGATAGGTGACAAGTGACCTCAAATCCAACGGCATAATTATAACTTCATCCTCAGACCCAGAAAGAAAGGCTCAACCAGCAGACTGATGCTGATTGCTTAAACCTATAAAAATGCACACCTTTACTTCTAATATAATACCTTTATAAATTCTTGGAGAATTTTAAACAATGTATCTTGATCCTATTCACCTCCCCAAAGCAAAGCCTCTCACTCTTAGGTTGCCTTGGTTGGGTAATCGGTAGAGGCAATGAGAAAAATAAATAGTGCACTAGACTTTATAGAATTTTAATTCTGAGCCTTATTCTTACAAGCACATCTACTTAGAAAGTCAGAAAACCATCCAAGAGTCTTCCTTGAGTGTTGAATCTACTCAGAGTGAAACAAATTACCTGTGTATACAATGGCTGATCTTGCCAACGGCCACAAATCCTGTAAGTCTGTTAGCCAACGCTTACTGAATCTACAGCTCCATGTTGGCTTTGCCGAGAAAACTCGAGTGCAGCTCCTCCAACTCCAGCAGGGAGTAGACTTCTGAATCGGTCTCCGTGACTTGCTTCCCTCGCTCTGTGGTTGCGCCTAAGCAGCTCTTTTCCTGGTAGGCATGTTTTCCTGTTTTCCAGGGTTTGAGCCAATGGGCATGGTCAGGCTGGCTCAGGGATTTCTACCCACACACACACAAAAAAAATTAAACTTTAAAAGTCGATATTCCTTTAATTCATTTCCTTTGCTTCTTGGTCCTGGGGGGAGTCTTCTGTTACCTTTATACAGCAATAGAAAAAAAAAGTGTAGACTAGGATAGACTTAATTAAACTATAGGGACATGTCAGGCGCTGGAATCTTAAAAGAGCTATTTATAGGCATCCATGCCTTTCAGTTAAATTCATAACCCTCTTCCTAAGAAACTCCAGGGGAACCTTGGCTAGTAGCCCTTCTGTACCTTGCTGTTGTCCTTAAACGGTTAAATCATGGCCCTGTGGCAGGGTTCCACATCTGGTGGGATCTAGAGCAGTTGTTTTCAACCTCCCTAATGGTTGAATACAGAATACTTCAATACAGTTCCTCCACTTTCGGTGACTGCAACCATAAAATCATCATGTTGCTACTTTCTAACTGTCATTGGGCTACTTTTGTAATTTGTTTTTTTTTTTTTTTCTTTTAGCAGTTTATTCAGGAACCTTTTTTTTTTTAACTTTTATTGCATTATCAGAAAAGTTACATGATTTCAATTTATCTGAATTTGTTAACATTTAAAAACATATTTTAATTAAATAGAATTGAATCACATTCTTGTTCCCCTTTTTGTACCACCACTCCTCCCATAGACCCCCCTTTCAATACCTATATATATTTTTTGTCATATTCCTTAAAATTTATAAAATATTATAAAAATAAAAAAGTATTATAAAAGTTGTTTGATATAAAACAACAATCGATTTAACAGTCTTATGTAGATGCTCATCTA
>NW_022196905.1:246577878-246578086 GCF_008632895.1 Mastomys coucha
CAAATTAATATATTAAGAAAAAGTAATTGTCACTTCCTATTGTTTTTGTTGTAAGAGGTGGAATTAGGCTTGTGTGAATTTGTTGAAAGATTACCTTAGTGCTTCTTCTAGGGTGTAGTTTTGCTCCTTATGTTGATGTGTTCCATCTATTACCCTTTGTAGGGCTGGATTTGTGGAAAGATATTGTGTAAATTTTGTTTTGTCATGG
>NW_022196905.1:246578955-246585543 GCF_008632895.1 Mastomys coucha
CTGCAGAGCTTGTGCCCAAGGTCTGCTCAGAACACTAACCCAGACAGACCAGAAGGAACCCGAGTCACCGGGCTGGCAGAGTTCCTGTGCACCTGGCCGAGCTGGTCCCAGTTACTCACAGTGTTGGGACAGATGTTTGTTCCTGCTTACCTCTGCTCCTGGGTGTGTCAGAGCGCCTGGGAATGGTGCTTCCTCTGGGTGTTGTGGGACTGGCTGTGGAGCTTGCGCCCAAGGTCTCTGATCCTGGGTGTGTCAGAGCGCCTGGGAGTGGAGCTTCCTCTGGGTGTTGTGGGCTCAGGAACCTTTTTAACAGTCTTTCCCCTCCTGCTTCTCCCTCCTTCTCTTGCCTCCGGGGAGCCATTACTTAAGCCCCGCCTCCGTGCCATCTAAGCCCCTACTTTTGTCATTTGTAACGTAAATATCTGATAGGCATGTCTGATATCCGACCCCTTCGAGAGGGCTCATGACCCACATGTTGAGAACCGCTGATCTAAGAGTCTCTTTTAATAGTCTGGTTCCCAATTTTTTTTTCCAGCCCCAGCGCTGAAAACTCCTGGAGTTGCCTGATCAGTTTCTCTTAAACACTCCAATGTTGCAATGGTCTTGATACCCTGTGACTGCTGTTCACCCCTAAGACTGTCCTTTTAAAGTGTCCTGTTAAATGACGCCGACATATCTGTGTTCATACACATCAAAGGCTTCTAGATATGGCCATCACCTGGAGTGGGGGAGGGGGTGAATTTTTCTGAAGATGTAGAATCTAAAACATCTGAGGCATCTCTGCCATGTGCCTCAAGGAATGTCTGTTCCAAAGGCCACCACCTCTTCTTTCCCATGCTTGGCCATATGTCCTAGTTGTAGTTAGAGTCATCCATTACCTTGTCCTCCTTCTGAGTCTTTTCCCTTTTAATAATAAATTATCGGCCAGGGAAATGACTTGGTGGGTAAAGTGCTTGCTATGCAAACATGAGGAACCAAGTCCAGATGCTCAGCATTTATGTAAAATGGTGGGTGCTGTGGGGTTCATAACTCCAGAGCTAGGGAGGTAGAGACACGTGAATCCTCAGAGCCAGCCAACACAAGCTCATCAGGGAGCTCTGGGTTCAGTGACAGAGGGTTGACCCAAGTTATAGGCTATCCCATAGTACAGAGCGAGTTGCAGGGAATCCTGTGATACAGTAGAAGATGAACCTGTTTTTAAAAAAAAGCAAACAAAGGAAGAAAGACAATAACAACAAACATATATCATGTTCTCACAAATTCTATGCAGTTTTGTTGAAATAGTTGAGATGGCTTGTGATGGGTACTATTTCTGTAATCCAAGTAGTTAAAGCCAACTACCTGAGCCTTCTGAGTCCATCTACCTGCTTTCAGGTCCTCCCTCAGAGCTCTGCTGAGGACTGTATGCTAGAGAGAGGTGAGATGGGTAGATGGTGGCTATAATCCAGGCTTTCTAATCATTGGTGAGCAGATGCAGTCCTGAACAACTCCATGCGGAGATGTCACTAATGTAGAAATTAGTGTTTTTCTCTTTCTGCCAGAATGCAGGATTTACATGATCCCTCACACATATCTCTGGAGGCCTGGGCTATAATCTCCTAACCAGCAAGGAGCCAATAAACCTTCACTTGGGAGAAAATACAACTCCCAGAAAATTCCAGAAGCTTTATTTCACTGGCAATTTCCCAAACTCTTCTCTACTGCTTTTGGGAGTCTGGTCCTCTTTTGAGGTGTGTCTCATATATCAGCCTGAGGCTCTTACCTACCCTTCAACTGGAGTTGTGAGCAAGCATTGGTATAGATGCCCTGAGGTGTCAGTGGAGACGAGGTCAGGGAGGGTTCTGCTTGGGTAGACATGCTTGGGTAGATGGTACTTGTGGGTACCATCAAAGGAAGAATGGAGGACAACAGCCCCCTTGAGAGCAGGTGGGCCTTGAATGAATCAACCGCATTCAGTGCCACAGAATTTGGTTGGCTCAGAAGTGTTGTAGCTGGTAAGGTCAAGTTGTTGACTAGATTGTCTTTCTGTGTCTTTATATGCTTCAGATTTCTCAAGGCTGCCTTGAAGTCTCCAACCCTGTGTATGGGTTCTCTGCAAATGGCTCCCAAATGCCATGTCTTATCTTGCCATCTGCATTCAGAGTCTTCCACTTCCTTTACCCACAATCCTCCTGGCTTTGCCTGTGGGAAGGACTTAACTCCACTAGCCAACATTCCTTCATTCTTCTTCCGAGCCTGGCAATGCAACACCGGTGAGCACTGCTCACCACACCTTGGGTTCACAACTGTTCAATTTGCAATTTATTTTGGTCACTTCCTGTTCAGAAATCTTTCACTATAGCCAAACTTCCCATAACCCCTGCATTGAGATATGTGACACCCATATGGGTGTCTCCACTCACAGTTTAAAAAGTTGGTTTCTAGAACAACAGAGTATGTCCCTGGTTTAAAAAAACAAAAAACAAAAACAAAAACAAAAAAAAAACAGGCCCACTTATAATGCTGAGTAACTTGATAGGAGACACGGGTCACTGTTAGTGCTATCTTCAGACCCAACTTCAACCCACTCCCTTCTTCTCTGAGTGCACACCCTACTTAGGTTCCTTTCCCAAACCTACAACTTGGGCTTCAGGGATGGCAAATTTGTGGATGGTATATAGTCCCATGACATCCTTATTCTCTTCTCTGCATCATACTCCTGCTCCCCCTGCAGGGCCTTTGCACAAGATCTCTCTGCCTGAATTGTCTTTCTGATAGCTTCAAGCCCACTCATCTTTCCTCTCTCTCAGTTCTACCGCTATTGTTAGCAAAATCTTCTCTAATACTCAGAAAAACACAAATGTCCCCACTTAAAAAAAAAAAGCACTAAATTTTTAAAGCTTTACTTTGTTTCCAATCATCCATATGTTCCTGTGAGGATGCGCACAAGAGTGATATGTCCATGGAAGTCAGAAGAGGGCATAGGATCCCTTGGAGCTAGAGGTAGAGATGGTAGTGAGCTACTCAACATGGGTGTAGGGAACGGAACTCTGGTCCTGTGCTCTTAAGTGCTGAGAAGTCTCTGCAGCTGCACACTATCATTTTATACTCCACTGTTTGGTTAGGAATTAACCTTGAGTGAATCAACCACATTCTGTGCCATGGAACTTAGCTGGCCTGGATCTGTTGTGGCTGATGAGTCCAAGTTGTTGACTGGATTGTCTTTCTGTTGCTTTATATGCTTCAGAATCTTCAAGGCAGCTATGATGTCTCTGACCCTGCATTGAAGACTACAGTTTCTTAAACTGTAATTTCCATGAGGATAAGCCCGGAGGCTGTTTGAACTCCATCTGGGATGTCCCTTTGTTCAGCATAGTGCCTGGCATAAAGTGACCATATAGTAAAATCTTGCTGCATGAACTCCTGTGATTTGCAGAAATCAATTTATTCTCTATTTGTATATAAATATACAACCATCCATCAATATCTGTAGGTGATTTATTCCAGAACCCTCTATGGACACTAAAAATCTGTGGTTACTCGATTCCTTCATGTAAGATGTAGTATTTGCATGCTACCCATGTATATCTTCCTTTATATTTTGAACATCTCTATACCGTTTATAATCTGTAACATGGTGTAAACGCTGTCAAAAAAAACCCTAGGCATTGTGTTCATCATTGTTGCTTTATGGTTGTTGTTGAAAGTGTGCATGTGGGTATGTGGACCCAAATACCCATTTACCAGCATGCAGAGGCTACAGACAACATGGGGTGTCTTCCTCGGGTGCTCTCTGCCTCATCCCTTTTAAGACAGGGTCTCTTACTAACAGAAACTAACCAGTTCAGCTGGACTAGCTGGGCTGCAAGCTCCCATGATGCAACTGACCTGTTACATCATGGTGTGAGTTACAGGTACACACACCCATACCTAGGTTTCTTCAGAAATGTTGGGGATTTGAACTCGGGTCCTTATGATTGCATAACAATCACTCTCTTAGCCCACTAAGCTGTCTCCCCTGTTCCATTTTCTTTACTATGATATTGCCATTGTATTGAGTTTTTAGTTTTTTTTAATAGGTTTAATCTGTGGTTGATGGACTCTACAAATACTGAGCCCACAGGTGTGAAGGGCTCTATCTATGTGGGTATGTGGATGTGTGTACTTAGGCTGCCAGTACCTATGATATGGATGCTATAATCACCACTCTTTAAGCAGGGTTCAAGACTCATCTTTCTAAAACATTTCTAGACCACGGTAATGAGGATTTCAAAAGGTACTGTGTAAAACATGACACAGGGGGCCTGGTGAGACTTGGGCTAAGTCCTTCCCTGTCATCCTCCCCACTTTACTCCTGGCTTGCTTCCACATCTAGATTCATCTGGCAAAGGCTATTGCTCCTTTAAAGATTCCTCAGGAGGACCAGTGGGTAGTGGGTTGTCTTCTCAGCCTCTGTCAGCCTGTAGGACTCAGCCCCATTGAGAGGATGTTCAGTAGGATGAATCTGACTCCTAACTAAAGAGCACCTGAGGAAACAGGACCTGGCCTGCCAGCCTGGAATCTCACTGTGGATTAGAGAGCAAATGCCCATGAACCACTGAGAAATGTTCTTTCTTCCCACACCTGTCCCTTTTTAGAGACAAATATCTGGCTTGTCTCACACTGGAAAGGAAATGGGGTGGGGTTTTCCAGTGCATTGAAAAGTTGCAGCTGGGTTCCCTTGAAGATGCCATTTGGAATCAGTGTCTTACATTCCAACCAGAATGGTGGGGTGCTTACTGATGAGGAAGCCACATGGGCCCTCCCTAGCCTTGGCTCAGAATATCTGGAACAGGACACACATATACTATGGTCAGGCAAACCTCAACCAACTTGAACTCTACACTCGATTAATTCTCCTTTGAGGAGCTATTCAGCCAGACATCAGCCTTTCTGTAAAGCCACATGGATCCTTAAATATTCTGCTTCAAAGGGGACCAGGCCAGGGATGGACTCCATTTCTAAAATGGGAGAGAAATGCTCCTATTCCATCCCTGGTCTCCTTCACTATGTGCTCGCTTCTTGAAAGGAGTCAGGTTGATTCAGTACTTTGGGGACTTGGTGACATTAACGTATCTGCTTTATGTAACACAAAGTCATTATTAGCAGCATCCTAGATCATAAAAAAAAAAAAAAAAAAAAAAAAAAAAAAAAAAAAAAAAAAAAGGTGTAACAAGAGACAAGGAGGATTTTCCCCCCTTGAAGATAATAGCAGTCAGGCTGAAGGAGAGCGGGGTCGTGGAGCTGCGCTCTGATTGGTGGCTCATACTCTGCATTGACATTTCTGCAGTTTCATCAGAAATTCTAAATAATCCACGTGAAAACGGGTAGTTATTTACTGAAGAAGACACACACGCCGCATGTGCATGCAACACACTGAAGACATAATCTTGGCTCTTGGGGCTGCCTTTTGTAGACGGTGGAGGCAGCAGCTGTTCTCAAAAGCCTTCGAAGAGATGATCCAAGATGTGTGTGGAAAACTGAGTTAATGGGTGACTAAAAGTGAGGGTTTGATAACATGCGTGCTGAAGAAATACGTCTCCATGGGGGACAGAAGGAGGGAGTAGCTAAGTGGGCACACCTGGCTCACAGCTCACACAGCCTGGATGCAGGACCTTTGTGTGTTTTCAAGCTGGTTTCTGTTTTCTGTAGATGAAGGAAAACACGTTCAGATCTCCAGGCAGACATGGATCTATAGGGATTCATTCCCCCTACCCCCGGCTTGTCTGGGTGCATCTAAGCTCACTTCTCCTTATGCTAATCAGACAGGATGGAGAAGCAGATGGGAGAGATGCTGAGTCTAGCTTCTATCTAGGATCAGGAGCTGCTGTTCCCCTGGCCTCATTTGGGAAATAATTCCAGGTACACTCCATGCTGCCTCTTGTGTCTCCTTCTTGCCTCCTGGCCTCAGCCACCATGGCTACCCTTCTCTCTTTCCCTCTGCAGGATGGCAGGCAAGAGATGTCCACAGCCATGCTGATAAAAAAGCCAGAGCCCTCTTGCCCTCCTCTTCTGCTCCCTGCTGAGGTTGAGCATCTAGGGGCAAATGTACAGGGTCAGGCAGGGCCTTAGTGAGGGCACAGGCAGGCGATCTCTGGTAGCTCTGTTGCTCTGAGCATTCTGGGTCCTGTGAGAGGGAAGCAAAAAGGAGAAACGGCAGGAACTGGGATCATGACGAATGTGGATGTGTGCTTGGAGGAGAGTTGCATGAAGTGTGGCATATTCACAGCCAACCCCACATGGCTTTACCAGGATGTGTGAGCTTCAGGTTGCCCCTCCCATACACTAACTAGAAACACGGGCTCATCATATTCAGGTTCGTTTGAAGAACACACTCGGTGGTGTTTCCTAATTTGGGATCATCCAATCAAGTGGAATTGCTTCTCTTCATAAGACTGTTTTGAGGGGTTTGTTGTGAGGCTGTAAAATCTGCATCTGTTCCTAACAGAACACATTGTTCTAAGACTTGTTCTGATGCTGTTTTTATTAGTTATGTGCAGGGGTTTGATGTACATAAGGAGAAAGAAAGGGACAGGTAACTCTGTGTGTGTGTGTGTGTGTGTGTGTGTG
>NW_022196905.1:246585553-246605582 GCF_008632895.1 Mastomys coucha
GTGTGTGTGTGTGTGTGTGTGTTTGTGTGTGTATGATGGGGCGGAGGGAGAGAGCGCGTGCACAACAGGAGCTGCAGAAGGAAGAATTGGCTCCATCTAAAGCTATTTGTCCCTTCCAGAAATGTGTTTTCATGACAGACTGTTTCAGACCCAGTGAGACAAAGGAAGCATTTCCAGCACATATTATGAATTCCAAAATGTATAATAAATACACATTTTACAAAAGCAATATGTGTTTTAAAATATAATATATGCAAACAATCGTATAAATCACCAGGCTTGACACAAGTCAGCCGAAGAGGCTTCTGGGGAAATGGTGCTGTGCGTGTGCGTGTGTTTTTAATAATGTAAAAATATGTGTAATATGTTTGAAAAACAACAGCCAAAACCCTTTCTACCTGCCAACTTTATAATACTTATTTCCCCAGAGTCTGCTATATCCTAGCTTCTCAGGAAAATAACAGGGGGCTTACATAAAAAGTATAAATATGAATAAGATGTAAAAAAAAAAAAACTCCACCCATCTCCATATATATTTCCCCAATGGACTTGACCAGTCCAAGCATCATATGTCAAAAAAAATGTGCATTTTATGGTCTTCATGCAAAGGTTTCTATAACGTCATTGTGTGAAGCAGAGTCACAGACTATCAAGGAGGAGAGCACTGTTGGATACCCATTGTGACACACCCCACAGAGCCTGGTGCTATCACAGTGTCTTAGGGGCTAAATGTTAACCCACATTGTACATTTTATGTCCTTCGTTAGCTGGAAACATCTTGATACCTTTTTTGTGGTTAGTGAGGTAGGAACTGTGTGGGGCAGAATGGGATTCCTGGCTTCTTGCTCTAAATTTTGTAATCTCTTCATCTAACTCCATGGATTCCATCCACTTATGGGTATTGGGTCACTAAATGTCACTGTCCTCATCTATGTGTGTGTGTGTGTGTGTGTGTGTGTGTGTGGTATGTGTGTGCATGCATGGATGTGTGTGTGCATGTATACATGCATGTGTGTGGGTGTGGATGTGTCCATGTGTGCGTATGTGTGCATGTGTGTATGCGTGTGCATGCATGCATATGTGTGCATGTGTGTTCATGTGCGCATGTGTGTGTGCATGTGTATGTATATGTATATACATACATACACATGTATACGTGTGTGTGCTAGCAGGCACATGCCATAGCACACATGTAGAGCTCAGAAGACAGCTTTAGCTCTTGGTCCTTGCCTACCATGCTGTTTGAGACAGGGTCTCTTGTTCTCCGCTTCTCGTTGTCAGGCTTTAAGGGATTCGTTCTCCCCTTCCTACCACCCACTTCACAGATGTGCCCTTCCCTGCCTACCTTTATGTGGATTCTTGGGATTTGAACTGAGATCCTCATGCTTAAGTGGCAAGCACTTTGTTCACTGAACCATGTCCCCAGTCCAATCTGCATCCAAGCCAGATGCATCTATCCTGTCCTGTTCTGCCCGTGCTAGGGAAACAAACCAGAATTTCCTTGTTACAACCAAAGTTTGAACACAGGTAAGACAGAAGCATAGAAGGGGTTAAATCTATCTAGGAAGAAGGCTCCACTGCAAAGGGCCTGCTGGGAAAGAATAGCTGCCTCTGTGTAGATAAAGGGCTGCTCATTTAACTGCTGTTCCTACTACTGAGAGAGAGAGAGAGAGAGAGAGAGAGAGAGAGAGTAAATTCAGAGTCTTCTGTGAGTTTGTGGTAGGGAATACTATGCAACTATTGCAAAGAACATTTATAGCACTGTTTGACGATTTTAGAATGTACATAGAGGTAAAATCTTGCAATATTTGTCTTTCTGTGTCTACCTTATTTAATTTAAAGTACAGCATTCCTGGCTGCCCATCTTGTTATTAGTAACAAGATTTTTTTTCTTTTTAGGGCTAAGTAATACTCTGTATATGTATAAACTGTAATTTCTTTGATTATTCATCCATTCATGATTATACAGGCTGTCACCATGTTCTGGCTCTTTACAATGATGGTGCTATAAACATGTCTGTACATGTATACATACATACATACATACATACATACACATACATGCTTATATACAAATGTCTCTTCAGCATGGTTATTTCAATTCCATTATATGACTACTCAGAAATGGAATTCCTAGACCATCAGGTAGCTCTTTAACTTTTTAAGGGTGTTCCAATTGTATCCATTGTGGTGGTTTGAATGAGAAATGCCCCCCATAATCTCAGGCATTTGAACACATTGGGCTCTGTTTAGAGCATTTTAGATAGTAAAGCCTTGCTGAAGGTAGTGTGCCACTGAGGGTGAGCTCTGGAAACTTATAGTCTCACCCTACCTACTGTTCACTATCTGCTTCATGCTTGCTTTTGAAGATGTGAGCTTTCAGCTTCCTGTTCCTGCTGCTATGCCAGCCTCTGGCTGACGCATCTCCCTCCATGATGGACTCTCATCCCCCAGGTACCTCAAGTCCAAATAAGCTGCCTTGATCATGGTATTTTATCACAGCAATAGAAAAACAATAAACACACCCATCAACAGTATACACAGGTTCTCTTCTCTCCACATCCTCACTAGCAGGTATTCTTCACATCTCATTATGAGCTCACAGGTAAGAAGTGATAATGGCTATGATTTGGGCTTGCGTTTCACTGATCGTGAATAATGCTGAAAACCTTTAGATCTATTCCTTGGCAGTTTGCATAACTTATAGAGAGATGTGTCTGTTCAGCATGTTCTTAGTTGCATTGTTGGGGGACTGCTATTGAGTTGTATGAGCTCCTCGTGCTATGGATATTAACCCCTCGTCAACATGTGGTTTGAACATGTTACCTCTCATCCTGTAGGCTGACTTTTATTTATTGGTTGTTTCCTTTCCTGTGCAGAAACATATTAATTTTGTGTGTTCCCCATCTTTGTATCCCAGAGGATTTTCCTGTGATATTTGGGGGAGTGGGGGGTCGAGGGGCGTATTTTAGCAGTCTTTGCAGACTTTATCCTGTGGTTTCTTTGAGGAGTATTTTTACATTTAAGTCTTTCATCTATTTGGGGGGTCAATTTCTGTGTATGATATAAAATAAGAACCTAGGCTCATTCTCTCATATGTGGTATACTGGCTGGTTCTGTGTCAACTTGACACAAGCTGGAGTTATCACAGAGAAAGGAGCTTCAGGTGAGGAAATGCCTCCATGAGATCCAGCTGTAAGGCAGTTTCTCAATTAGTGATCAAGGGGGTAGAGCCCTTTGTGGGTGGTACCATCCCTGGGCTGGTAGTCTTGGGTTCTATAAGAAAGCAAGCTGAGCAAGGCAGAGCAATAAAGCCAATAAGAAACATCCCTCCATGGCCTCTGCATCTGCTCCTGCTTCCTGACCTGCTTTGAGTTTCAGTTCTGACTTCCTTTAGTGATGAACAGAAAAGTGGAAGTGTAAGCTGAATAAACCCTTTCCTCTCCAGCTTGCTTCTTGGTCATGATGTTTGTGCAGGAATAGAAATCCTAAGACCCTTGAGCCTGTTACACTGGAGGGATGGCTGCCAGTATCTGCCTAAGATATCTGATTTCCCAATCCCAATAGCATTTCCTGAAGAGGCTATTCATGGTTGACCAGAATCTATACATGGGTTTATGGATGGATGGATGGATGGATGGATGGATGGATGGATGGATGGATGGATGGATGGACAGACAGATATAGTGATGGTTTGTATATGATTGGCCCAGGGAGTGACACTATTAGAAGGTGTGGTCCAGTTGAAGTAGGTGTGGCCTTGTGGAAGTAGATGTGTCACTGTGGGTGTGGGCTTTAAGACCCTCACCCTAGCTGCCTGGAAGTCAGTATTCTGCTAGCAGCCTTCAGATGAAGATGTAGAACTCTCAGCTCCTCCTACACCATGCCTGCCTGGATGCTGCCATGTTTCCACCTTGATGATAATGGACTGAACCTCTGAACCTGTAAGCCAGCCCCAATGAAATGTTGTCCTTTATAAGACTTGCCTTGGTCATGATGTCTGTTCACAGCAGTAAAACCCTCAGACAGACAGACAGACAGACAATATCTCCTCTTCTTTTCATGGGGCTGCATCTTGGTCATCATCCTTTCTAGCATGCGCAGTTGCTGTCAACAGATTTCAGGTGCATCTGGAGCACTCGCTTTGCTGTACTGTCTCATTTGAGGAGTGCATGGCTGCCTCTCTGGCTCAGCTTCTGACGTCCACTCTTAGAAGAACAAGGCCAGTATTTCCCTCAACCTCCTTCAAAGTGTAGCTGTGGGTCTTGATGGCTGGAGCCTGTTCCACTGGAGGGATGGCTGCCAGCATTTGCCAAGTGTTTAAGTAAAAGGAACCCTGCCCTTCCTGAGACACTCCAAGCCTGCCTGGACAGAAAGAGGTGATTACTCTTATTAAAACTGTTCTAGTTTCATTTCTTTCACTATGACAAAATATCCTGACAGAAGCACCTTAGGGGAGAAGGGATCTATTTGGTTGACAATTCTAAATCATGGCCCATTGCTGTGGGAAAGGAAAGAGGGGAACTTGAAGCAACTAGTCACATCCACAGTCATGAGCAGAAAGAGAAAGGAGGCATGCATGCTTCCTTCCAACTCACTCTCTCCACTCTTACACAAACCAGGACCCAAACCCAGGGAATGGAGCCATCCACTTTTAGGCTGAGTCTTTCCACCATGATTAACATAGCCAAGACAATCCCCACAGACAGACCAGCCTGATTTAGACAATTATCTTTCATTGACACTCTGTTCACAGGTCATTCTAGAGAATGTCAAGTTGGCATCTGAAGCTAATCAGCTATCACAACAAAGGAGTGACTGACCCCATAGACAGCCAGCAGAGGGGCCATCTGGGTTCCTCATTACCTAAAAACTTCTTTTATAAAATTGAGAGCTTATTCACTTAAAGTTATTTTCTCAATGTGGAAAACAGTTTTTTTTTTCATTAGAGCTACACTATAGATTATCACTTTACACCCCTGATCCATAAAAATACATTGTATGCTACTGACTCCTTATGAAGTAAGAGACATAATGGGTTTATTATGGTGCGCGCGCACACACACACACACACAGAGAGAGAGAGAGAGAGAGAGAGAGAGAGACAGAGAGACAGAGAGAGAGAGAGAATCTTTTGGGTGTTTGGTAACAAAAATCTGGTGCTCAGTTTCCTAAATCTCTATTGAAGTAAAAATAGAAAGGAAGAGTGTAGGGAAAGAAAGAAAAAAATGAAAGGGAAGGAAGGAAGGGAGGGAGGAAGGATCAATCAATCTTTGACTGGGTCACTGGAGTCTTTTTAAGCTTAAAATTCATACAAGATGAAGTAAGTCTACAATGGGAGGAATGAACTAGGAGATAAGACAACTGGCAACTTAACTGTAAAGATTCCAGTTGAGATACACAAACAAGGCAGGGCTTGGAGTGCAAAGGACATTGTGTTCTATTAGACTAGGAAGCAAGGGCTTCCACCAACCTAGGAGAAGGAAAGGAGGAGGCTGTGGCAAGCAATCACAGCTCTTCTCACTGATATGATAACGTAGTCTATCAGGACAGTCTCAGTATCATCACCCCAAAAAAAGGTCTCATTTTTAGTGAGAAAATGAAACTCCACATTTTTCTGATGAGTCAGCTTAATAACTTCTTTTTGGTTTTATGATTATGATGCTTAGTTTTCCTTGTCAACTTGATGCAATCTAGAATCACCTGGAGAGTAGCAAAATAATTGCCTAGATCAGGTTAGCCTGTGGGCGTGTCTGTGAGGAAACATCCCAAGGTT
Source organism: Mastomys coucha (assembly GCF_008632895.1). Lineage (NCBI taxonomy): Eukaryota > Metazoa > Chordata > Mammalia > Rodentia > Muridae > Mastomys > Mastomys coucha. The sequence goes on from NW_022196905.1 coordinate 246,591,330, forward strand.
AAATTGATGTGGAAAAACCCAGCCAGCCCACTATGGGCAGTTCCATTTCCTATGAAGAGGGCCCTGACCAATGTAAAAAGAAGAGACAGGAAGCAAACAAGCATGCCCGCAAGCACTCATTTCTCTTTGTTCCTTATGACAGATGTGGTGTTATTAGCTACTTCAAGGACCTGCTACCTATGTCTTTGCTAGATTACAGTGACCTGACACTGTGATCTAAATAAACCTTCCTCCCCTAAGCTGCTTTTTGCCAGCATGCTTTATCATAGCGTCAAGAAAGGAAACTAAAACACTGACCATTTTCCAATTTAACAGAAAAGAATGAGGTATCCAGAAATGTCTTCTTTGGGACACAAATATTAAAAGGTGCATCTCTTTCTCCACCATCAACAAGGCAGATTAATTCAAAGAATTGAATCAGGGAAATTGCCAGCAACTGCTCTCTCAACTTCTATTGGGCGTGTTGGTGACCTACAGACAGAAACACTTTCACTACAATGTCATAAAAATTTAATTCTTTTTACAATTTGGGGAGTTAGTCTCCTCTGTAAGTGATGGAGGGAAGCACTTTGATGCTTCTGGGTTTTAATAAAGAGTCCTTGTGCCCAGTAAAGAAAAACAAATCAGTTAGCACCTCAAGCTAAAAAGCCACAGGGTCCAGCCTTGCTCTGGGACTCACAAGCCACTGTGCTGGCCTTGAGAATGCTTTGTTACAGGGCAAGGCTGGAATTAAGCAAAGCCAGGGTGACTGCTGGTTCATTCTGGAAATTAAATATTTCCATTAGGTAGAAAACAAGAGCGTCAACATGCCGTTTGTCGGCCTTGAAATTCATCTTGATTAAAATGCTGCAATTGTGCCAAGTGCGTTTTGTAAATCAACTTAGCATTTGTCAAGCCCTCAGCAAGCCCTTTTGAGAAAAATCAGAAAGTATAATGCATAAGCTAGCACTCAAATTAAAGAATTTATCCATATATCTTATGAAAGCAATCCAGGATACAAAAAGAAAATAGGTTATGTGATTTAACCTATCTCTCAGTTGCTATGGAATCTTTTCCTCCAAGAGACTAGGCGCTTGGTATGTTAGCAATCTCTTTGGCATCAACAGAAATTCATCCTAAACCTTAGAAGGTAAAAAATAAAATGGTAGAGAGCTGGATGTTGTGGTGTTTACCTGTAATGCCAACACAGAGAAGGGTGTGGCTGGAAGATTGCAAGTTTGAAGCAAGATGTGCCTGTGAGAGTCTCACACATAGTAAATACACAAGAAAACGGATGCCTGTGGTATTAACAACTTCTTGGTTTCAGAGAGAGCCTAGATTTATCTTCCATCTGATGGAGCTGTTTATGACATGTGCAAAAATGTATCTCCCTCCAATCAACAAAGATGTTCTACATTCAAGGAAAACTTGCTATTTGCTTTAAATGATTTCACTGTAAGAGTTGCAAAGTCTTTTCTGGTTTTGAAAAAAATAAAAAGTAAACAAGGGCTGCAGAAATGTAACAAGGTTTCTTCCCATTTCAGAACCTCAGAAAGTACATGACTGTAAGTTTACCAAAACTAATGTTAAATCTGAACCGGAAGTAACATGATAAACCCAGGCTTTGTTCAACCTATGGCTGCTTCAATGTATCAGATGTCAGGAGCAAGTGTCTAATATGGAGATAGACTAGAAAGTGCCCCATTGAACAGAAATACAGAGTGATGACAGAGACAAAACCCACGGGCCTCACAGACTCAACACCTGGAAGTCTGTAATGGCCACCCAGAAATGAGCAACTTGTGAGACACCAAAGACTCAACTTGTCTAATGAGAAATTAACTAGATTCTGTGCTTGAATTCAGAACAGAATAAAATACTGGAGGATGAAAAGGAAAGTCCTGCCTAGAGATACAGGCTTATTGGCTATCGGGACATTGGGACAGATATGGCTCCTGAAGAAGGCATAGAGCCCGATGGCTAGACCTGTGGTGTCATCGAGCATCCTGCTGGGGAAGGAGTCTCTGGCTGTTATAATGTCTTGCTTCTGCCCTGTGGTTCAAGTGCTTGCTGGGCAGGAGCTCATCAGACCTTGAAATGACAGAGAAACCAAAAATCTTAGATTCCACATCAACCTTCAGATCAAGATCCAAACTATATGTAGAAATCTACCACAAAGGAAAACAGCAGATGCCAGCCACCATTGGCTCATTGGGGTAGGAATGCACGCAATGATGTGATTATTCTGAACCAATGTGAAGGTGTGAATTAAAGATGCTCACCAATGAGGGAGGATGTAAATATTAAAAACGAACAAGGATAATACTTCAAATTTTGTCTTTGGGAGTTATTTTTATTTGTTTTGAAACAGTATCTTCCTTCATGGTCCAAGCAGGCCTTGATTTCTCAATCCTTCTACTTCAGCCTCAAGAATTCTAGCACTTACACTACTATTCCTGGCTAAGCATGAATATTCTAGAAACCGAATTCAAACTATCATCTGGAAATAGTTGTCAGTAAAGTAAAAAGAGGACAGTTGACTATCTGTGACTATCCAATGATACCTGTTAGAAATCTTAAAGATGAAAAAAATAAAATTTGTATCAAATGAGCTCTACACTTGATACATTCAATATACACACGTACATATAATTCATCTAGATTATATGGTAATGACGTATGTCTAACAAGAGTAAAAAAAAAGTGTGAAGAATGTTAAAAACACACTAGATATAAAGAAAATGAAATAATAATTCCATGGCAGACACATAACAGTGAAACTGCCAAAAGAAAAAAGCAAAGTGAAGAGAACAAGAAGAAAAGAAGACTGGAGACTGGCTCAGTGCATTAGAGTGCCTGCTGCAGAAGCATGAGGACCTGAGTTCTAAGCCACAGCACCCAGGTACAAAGCCAGACATGGCTACCTACATACCTGTAACCATAGCCTGATAGGGAGGGCAGAGTCTCCAGAGCTCGCTGGCTGCTGGTCTAGCTCCAGGTTCCAGGAGAGACCCTGTCCTCCAGGGCATATGACAGAGGATGAAAGAGCAGGACACCTGATGTTCTCTTTGGCCTCTTCAGACCAGGACATTGGCACATACATATATACACAGAGAGGAAGAAATAAAGAGCTAAATGAAGATTAAATGAACTGCAGACTTATCAGTAGCAAAGAAAGACAAGAGGCAAAAGATCAGAGGACAAAAAAAAAGACATGAGAAAGAAATTTAACTGTCAACATATACCCACCTAAACTTTTTTTGAAGGCTAAGAGAAAAATGAGGTTCTTTTTAGGTATTTATAAACTGGATATTAAATATCTCAAAAAGTGCTAAAATGGAACCTAGAGGGAATTCAAATAAACAAGGGCAGTGAACAAAATATGCTAATTCATTTAACTTCTTACATTTTAAAACATCTTTTCATTTTAGAGTTAAAATGTTCAGCTTCTAGGCCAATCTGTTCAGGAGGTTTTCAAAAGGTAAGCCCTTATACTCAGGAGCATGGTAGAAATCCTGTATTATTTAGTGCCATTGTGAAAACTTAACCAGGCATGGTAGCACAAGTCTGCATAGTAAAAAACTAGATTGATATGTATAATTTTTAATAACAAGAGTCATTTCTAAAATGGCAAATATCCAACCTATAGTCCAAAGCCAGTACAGATCAATATGGTGGAAAATTGGTTGGTTTTATTAAAAAGTAGAAAAACTCTAATTTTTTTAAAAACTAGAAAAACAGCTAAGAGTAATATTACATCTCTACTAGAGACTAGAAAAGAAAAAATACCCAGCTCATGTTATGAAGCTGGGGGATTCCAAAATCTCCTAAGACCCACAAGAAAGTCAGAAACCAACTTCATACATGAACCCACGTGCAGAGCTATGGGCCAAGCAAGCAAAAGCAGCAAGTTGAACCCAGTACCATCTGAAATACAAAATTCATGTTAGCTGGCAGAATGACATCTCAGCAGTGTAAAATGCGTCTACCTGAGAAGGGGGAGTAACAGCTGTGATATCGGGAGAGGATATGAGGACTCCACGGGCAATAGGGAAAGATCAATCAATTAAAAATAAATTCTTATTCATTATAAAAAACCATAGCATCTAAGATACAAGGAAATTACTTAAACCCATAAAGGGTCACTATCAAAAATAGAGAGCAAACGTCATGCTTACAGAATTTCCATTAGAGTCAGTTTCTTTGAGGAGAGAAAATTAGGAAAATGATACTGGCAATTATTGTGATATAAATATATAATGCCTAGGAAATCTCAGGGAGGGGGTAGACAAGAATAATGGAGTAAATTATCCCTTTCAGATCATCAAAACATATTAAGAAGCAACAATAATTAAAGCAATTTGGTGCTGCTAAATAAAAAAAAAAAAAAAAAAAAAAAAAAGACAGATGAGTGGAATCAAGATAGGATTCACGAATAGAATGGAACAGGAGGTAACAAACAGAACTAATCTGAATTAAATACCGATAGAGTAAGACGGCAGCTAGGATAGACACCATTCCTAATAGGTATGGGAAGCTCCTGGGGACAAATTAAACAAGCTTCACAGAAATCAAAGACTTTCAAACAACATGCAGGGACTTGCAGGTAAGAATGCAGGTCAACTTAGGCTCCTGAAGTAGGCATCATTTCTAGAATGAGTGTGAAGAGCAGGATCCACAGAGGCAAAGACTGATATTTGGCTGGTATGCAAACCAGCCAAGATGAATAGCTTAGAAAAAAGAAATGTGAAAGGGCATGTCAGCCATCCACACTGAGTTGGCAAACTAATGCAGAAGTTGTAGAATATGAATTCCTGGCTGGGGGTGTTACTGTCATTCTCTTCTTTGGCGTCTCTAATGACTCTGGTGATAGCTATTGGTGTTTGAATACACATGGTCTCTATTTGAAATTTTTGGACTCAAATCCGGGTCCTCATATGTACCAGACACCTATTCTATGCTTGACTTAAAGCCCCAATCCATAAATACAAATATCCTTTTGTTTAATCCCACATTCTACATAGAGGAGTGTACAAATATGCCTTCAAAGGGCTTCAGACACATGCCTGCAAAAGGGCCCACTGAGAACAGTGAGAATTTACTTCCATTTTATGGCTTCCTGTTTTTAAGTTGAATTTTCTAACCACATGGTAAAATACTTTTATTTCATATCCAGCAGGGACAATTTAGATAGTAGGTTTATGGACCATTCATATCCTTCATGTTTTAATAAATATTCTTCAAATGGTCCACAGTCCTTATATCTATGGGACTCCAAGGGCTAGAAATCATATTGCTCTCTACAATTCCTCCTTGTAGCATGGGAACCCCCAAAATATTACTAGTTGAGGGTTCAAATGGCCTCGTCAGTTTAGCCTGTCTAGGGACAGATGGCTATAGAACAGGAACTGTAGATCCTCTTCATCCAGGGCAGGGGGCACCAATATTAAGTGTTGCTATTGACTGACCACTCAAGTAATATACTGATAAATACTAATATTGTGTGTGTATGTACACATGTGTTGTTTACAAGTATATAGATGCACATGCTTGTCTATGTGTCTGACTCCATTGCTTCCCACCTTCTGATTTTCTGAGCCAGGGTCTCTCACTGAACCTGGAGATCCCTGGCTAGAGTAGTTGGAAAGAGAGCTCCCATCAGCCCCAGGTCACAGACATGTGCTACGACACCTTGGTTCTGGAGCTCCATGCTCACATCCACATACTTGCTTGGACGGTGTTTTAGTCTTTGAGCAATCTCTTCAACCCAAAGGAGTGTTCGGTTTTGTGTTCTCAGACTCTAGCAGCAGTTAGTGAAGCACAAGTTAGATGCTCAATAAGTAGTGGTAGGAATCATTTGGTGGTAAGCTAAGGCTCACTGGCAGAGGGCTCGCATCAGGAAATAAAATGCCATATGTATCTGTTTAACAAACACAAATCGGGTGTTGTTCTACGCACAGATGTGCTTTGGAATAGCAAGTTTCAGGACTATGTCTCCTCAAACCAATAAAAAATGTTTCACCAAAAAGTGGAGAGAGACAATTATATAGTGTTGACTGTTGCATTTTGCAATTATAAAACCTTTTGAGGCAGAACATTGCAGTGCACAGGCGTAATTCCATCACTCAGGAGACTGAGGCTGGGCCATCATAAGTTCAAGGCCAGGCAGAGATTCATATTAAGTTTGAGGCTAGCCTGAGCTATGCATTAAGATGCTGTGTCTAAAGAACAAAAATACTTACTGCAATCTAATTTTAATACCATGCTATTAATGACAGGGCATTTAACGTGCTTCCAAAACATAGGAAGGCTGCAATATCATGCATAGTAAAAGTAAATGTGGTGATTTCTTTCTCCTCATTTTCCCTCAGAATGACAGAAGCTTTATCAAGGATGAGTGACTTTGGCAGGTCCCTCAGTCCTTGGCCTGTAGAGGCACCTCACAGCCCTCCTAACCTGTCTTCAATTAAAAGCTATGTTCCTATTGTCTTTCCCATTTTAAAGATGAGGAAACTGAGGCCTAGGGGGTTAGGAATATGTAAGAATCCCGGAGTTAGTCAGCGGCACAGGTGGGATTATGATTTGGGACCCTGACAAACTGAATTTCTCCTCTCCCCAGGCACTGTGGTGCCTTCAATAAGAATGTCCCCTATAGGTTCACATATTTAAATGCTTGGGAAGTGGATTAGGAGGTGTGGCCTTGTAGAAGTATGTCACTAGGGATGGGCTTTGAGGTTTCAAAAGTCCAAGCCAAGCCCAGTGACTCTCTTCCTGCTGCCTGCGGATCTGTGTATGTAGAACTCTCAGCTACCTCTCCAGCACCATGTCTGTCTGCATGCCACCAGGCTTCCCACCATGATGGCAATGGACTAAAGCTCTGAAACCCTGTTTAAATGCTTTCATTTATCAGAGGTGCCATGGTCATGCTTTCTCTTCACAGCAATGGAACACTGACTAAGACAAAACACTACATAATGGTTGTGTCTCTCCACACTGCAAGAAACTCACTCAAGTAAGACCTGAAGCCCAAGTGACATTACTGTCCAGGCAGATCCTCTTCTGGTCATAGACACCTGCATTGTATAAAGTGTCCGTCTGGTTCTAATGAACAGCCTAGAAGGGACAATTTTCTGTACATGGCATGGTACCGGCACCCTCTACATTGTTACTTTGTATTGCTAGGACAAAGTATGTGTGATACACAGGTTAAAACAGATTTATTTAGGTTCACAGTACAAGAGGTTTTAGTCCAAAGTCACTTGGCTCCAGTGTTCGTGGGCCATGGTGAGAAAGAACACAGGGCAGGAAGTATATATGAAAGTGAAGCTGGACTCTCCATGGTTGACAGGAAGGAGAGAGATGAGAGGAACCAGAGACAAGATACATCCTTCGATGCCACAGCCCACTGACCCGCCTCCTCCAGTAACTCCATCAGTTATCAAGCCATCAATGAAGTTGGAGCCTTTATGACCCAGCCCCTTAAAGAAGTCTACATCAAACCAAACCGGAACTTTCCAGGAACATTCCAGAATGGAAGCTCCACTGTAAAAAACCTCTAATCAACTGGCCAGTCCTATTTGGTTTTTATACCCCTCATCAAACCCAAGCACACTCCCATGGTGTCCATCAGTTTTCCCCAGTCAACCATCAAATATTTAGTGCAAAATACTTGTTTGTCTTTTACATCAAACTAGCATAGGAGACAAGAGTGTGTGGGAGCATCTGTCTGTATTGAACTCTGAACTAGATGCTACTGGGGCTGTGAAGGTTAAAATCCAGCCTCAAGTTGAGCTCTCAAGAGAGGAAGAGTTAATGAAAGGTATTGACTATTGCAGGCCTTCTCTAACGGTTGCTGTTTTGACTTTCCTGAGCTTCTTGTTTTCGGGCACTTTGAAGAGACCTCATACATCTCTATAAGAATAAATTGCATGAGAATCATTTTCAACAAGAATTTGAACACAGTGTATCAAACATGTTTGAGTTTTGTTTTGTTTGTTGTTGTTGGTTTTAGTTTGTTTCTTGGGAATTTTTTTTTTTTGCTTTTGTTTTTTGGGCTTTGGGGGTTTTGGTTTGGGGGATTTCTTATGTTTTTTGGGGTTTTTGGTTTGGCTTGGTTTGGTTTAGGTTTGGTTTTTCTCCATGTAACCCCAGCTGTACTGGAACTAGTTCTGTAGACCAGGCTAACCTCAAACTCAGAGATCTGCCTGCCTCTGCCTCACAGGTGCTGGGATTAAAGGCGTGCACTGCCACTGATACACATAACTTTTAAATTAATAAATCCAAATATGTATTTCTTCAGTGCAGAGCAGAAGATGCTGTCAAATAGCCCTGGGTTCTAATTTCCTCTAGCTCTTGATAACTGTGTCATCTTACACAGAGGTCTTAATGTCTCTGCATCTGGGTGTCCCGTGGGTGGGACAGAAGTACTGTCTAACTTGAAGGAGATAGTATTTGAGAAATCCATGTATGATGTCTCCAAGAGATGCTAAAAATCATTCTTGTCACCATAATCCGGTATCTTCCATCCAGGAACAATTTCATCCCAGAGAGCACTTGGCAGTATCAACCCAGGAAAGCCAAATGTTGGCACTAGGGATCTTTTTCAGTCACTTTCCACCTTGTTTTCTGAGTCAGCTTCAGCTTCAGTTGTAGATGCAGAGTCACTTACCTAGAGTAGGGGAACCTTAGCTAAGAAACTGTCTACATCAGACTGGCGTGTCTGGGAGGCCTTTTCTTAATTGCTAATTGATATGGAAGAGTCTAGCCAATGGTGGTGGTCCCACTCCTAGGCAGCTGGTCCTGAACTCTAGAAGAGAAGCAGCTGGGTCAAGCCAGAGAGGGTGAACTGGTAAGCAGCTTCGCCTATCCGTGGTCTCCACTTCAGTTCCTGCTTCTAGGTTCCTGCAGTGAGTCCTTCCCTTGGCCTCCCTTGTTACAAGATTTCAGACTGGCAGTGTCAGCTGAATAAGCCTTTACCCACTGAGTCAATTCCCCGTTCCTGCAAGACGAAGGAACCAACAATAGAGTTACTCTGCTCCTTGACTTGGTAACGGATGCCTATCTGTGTTTGTCAAAACTCACTCTACCATTTTTTTTTAAGTGAAAATTTTCTTGAATGTAAAGAATATTTTGATGAGCCTGACCTTAAAGCAAAGCTAAAGGCCAACAAACAGATGATTCGAATCCAGACAGAGTGTTTCTGTTAGAGTAAAAAAGCAGATGGCTGCTCAGCTGAGGAGGCGTCACAAAAATAACCAATGAACTTTCAATCCCAGAGTGAGGTTAGCCCGGGTCTTTGTTTCCCACCTGTGTGCATGGTGGTTTTAGAACAGTCTCCAGTGGTGGGCACTGCTGTCAGCCAGGCATCTGCATGCCCATGGGTGTTCCCTGGGCCCACCCTGTTAGCTTTGGCGAGCTGTGAATAGCCGCTTTGGCTCCCAGCTGTTCACTGTCCTTCCATGGCAGAAAGCTTATATCCAGGGCCAAAAACCAGGCCACAGCCACAGCCTCCCCTGGGTCTCCATGGTTATCCTTCAGCAAGGAGAGAATGCAACCTTTGGGGTTGCACCAGCCCCTCATTTTAAAACAAAGGCCTGACGAGAGGGCCAGGTGTGCCAGAGCGCTCTGTGCCTAGCAGAGTCAGACACGCTTGTTCGTCTGAATTAGCACAGAGCACAAGGCCTTTACCACGGTGCTAATTGCTATTGGGTGTAAACAAGCGGTCCCAGTATGTGGGCATGAGGCTTGACAAAACAGATGCCAGAGCCATTCAGTGCCCTGCCCTGCACGATTGCTGTGCTGGCGGCTGAGAGTGACTTTGTCTAAATGTCAGTCTCCTGTGGGCCTGGTCTCCAGCAGTCCTAGCTGAGTAACTGAGCAAGTGCATGCCCTTCCCCTCCCGACCATACATGTGGTGCTTGGCACTCAGTTCTGTGTTCCCTCTTACTTACATGGTAGGAAAATATGTACCACCTACAATTTCTCCCCTAAATGCTACCAGGCAAAGAATTCAGTCCTTTGAAGAGCCAGCTGCAACCCAAGGTTAACTTTGTTCACCAAAGTTCTTTTTTAAGATGTCTTTTATGAGCATATAGTAATTATATATGTTGGGTTTCTTTATGACATTTTCATTCATGTATATATTTTGATCAAATTCATCCCCCATCGCAGTTGGGGGATGAATTCCACTTCTTCCTTCCACTGTTCTGCTTTCGTGTGTGTGTGTGTGTGTGTGTGTGTGTGTGTGTGTGTGTGTGTGTATTTGTGTATATATGTGTATATGTACATGTGTGTATTATGTGTATATATGTGTGTATGTATACATGTATATGTGTATATGTGTGTATATGCATGTATATGTATGTGTATGTGTGGGTATATGTGGGTATGTGTATACATGTATGTGTGTATATGTATATGTGTCTATGTGTGTATATGTACATGTATATGTATATGTGTATGTATGTACATGTATATGTGTATGTGTATATATGTGTTATATGTGTATATACATGTGTATATGTGTGTATGCATGTATGTGTGTATGTGAGTGTATGTTGTATGCAACCACAGCTGACCCCAATCACTCTTGCTGTTACTACAGTGTTCTGGGACTCTGAAAACATGGGTTTTCTTTGCCTTACAGGGTTCTAGGCAGAGGCAAGGGAATTTCTAGGAGTGAAAGGACAAAGACCAAGCAATATGTGGAAAAGAAAATCAGTCTTAGGGGAAGTCAACCATCCCATCTTTCCTATTACCTTACAATCGTGGGCTTATCGAGGTCAACCTTGAGTTCATAACCAATAGACTTTTGCTGTGTAACGAAGAACTGCAAAACTTACTGACTCGATACAAGAAGCATTTATTATTTAGGTCATTAGCTGCAGGTTGGCTGGGGCACCTGAGGAGTTATGCCATCTCTTCTGTTCTGGGACAACTTGGTTGTTCTCTGTGGTCTGCTGGTGACTCACTTTGGACTGGAAGACCAGGGGATCTTGGATACATGTCTGGCCACTGGCCAATAGGTTAGTATATGAGGGTCCCACTACCACTGCTCAGATCATCCTCCCACACGCTACTTCAGGCCTTCCTACAAGGCAGCAGCTTTCTAAGAGAGAAAATGCAGAGGCTGTGAGAACCCTTGTAACAAAAGCTCTGGTCTCATATTGTATCATTCCATGGGAAAATAAATCCACTTGCTTGAGAAGCAGAGCTACAGGAATTTGTACCAATTTAAAATCTACCACAATTAGGCTGGAGAAATGTCTCAGTGCTTAAGAACACTGGCTGTTCTTCCAGATGACCTAGGTTTGATTCCCAACACCCACATGGTAGCTTACAACCATCTGACACTCCAGTTCCAAGAGGACCCACTGCCCCCTTCTGGCTTCCATAGATACCAGACACATACATGGTACATAGGCATACATGAAGCCAAAACATCCATACACATAGTAAAACAAGACGATTTGTTTAAGTCCTTCATAGCCAACAATCTGAGGGTGTTATAGAGTTGACACTGGAGCTGACCATTTTGACAAGACAGGGTGGTAAGCTAGCCCCTGGGCTTCACCTGTCCCCATCCCAAGTCCCAGGATGACAAATGCACATCCACATTCTTTTACATAGGTGGTGGAGAGAGCAACTCAAGTCCTCAATTTGTGCTGCATGCTCTTTACCTTCTGAGTTGCCTCTCCAACTCACAGTTGTGTATTTTAGTTTTTAATTAATACCTTTTTTTTTTTTTACAAAATTCTTTAATCTTATGTGGAGAATCAGTATCCCAGCATATGGAATTAAATAATTTATCTAACCAGACCTCTATTAGTAGATTAGCAGGCTATGCCCAATCTTTTGCTATTCCATATAATACTATAGTTAATAACGTCATACGTAAGTCAGCAGCCAATGGACCTGTCATTGCTGTTAAACCCAATATTGTTAGGTTTAAATTGTGTACCAGTAACAGTAAATGTACCCAGATCTGGGTTCCTAAGTGCCACTTTCTACTTTAAGGGGTTAAGAACACTTGGAGAATGGACAATTCCAGATCCGAATAGGGAGACACATCATATACCTGGGATGTCTTGCAGTGTCAAAAAAGTGGTCAGTCAAAATGGAAGATATGTCAAAAGACACAGACACCAGCTCCAAGGATGGCAGAGCATAAACAAATTGAACACCTAAGTGCACCTAAATTGATGGATATAAACTAATTGATGGATATATAAACTATTAAATCCATGAGTCCATGCCGATATCAATAGGATAGTCCAGTCTGACAATATCTCCCTGACAGATACTTACTAATTACAAAGTGAAAATAAAAGCCCAGAATACACTGCTATAATGAAATAATGGAATTTTTTTTTAAAATAACTTCAACAATCACAGAACACATAATGTATCTTCAATGACATATCATATCTCTGATACCTTTTACAAAAACAGAACCCAACTTTGAATCCAGTCATGATAATCTAAACAAGCCAAAACTGAAGGAGAATTTACAAAGCAAGAGATGACACAATAGTCTTCAAAAGTGTGAAGTTCCTGAAGACTTAAGAGTTCATCCACATTAAATGGGACTGGGCCTGGAGAGATGGCTCCGTTAAGAGCAGCTGCTGCTTTCTCAAAAGACCTGAGTTCAGTTCCCAGCACCTATGTCGCACAGCTCAACCTCCTATACCCCCCATTCCAGGGGATCAGACTCCTTCTTCAGACTTCTGTGACACCTGTAAACATATGTGAATGTATATGAAAATAAAATTTTTGAGAGAAAAAGTAAAGGCAAGTCAACTAAATGCAGTGGTCTCTTAGATCTGGAAATGTTGTCTTAGGCAAATGTTTCTCATAGTGTGAAAATTCTGATATGATATGATATCATATGACATGATATGACATGACATGATATATCATGACATGATATTTGACATGATATAACATGATATGACATGATATTACATAATATGGCATATGATATGACATGATTTGACATAATCTGACATGATATATAGTATATCATGACATGATATGATATGACATGATATATGGCATATGATATGACATAACAGCATATGACATGACATATATAAACATGATATGATATGACATGATATGATAGTAGATAAAATGTAAATAAGACATGGAGGCTGCAGCATTGATATTTCCTTGTTTTACAGCTTTTCTATTGTTATAGAACAGTGACTTTGTTTTCAGTTTTTTCAGGGATAAAAATCACTGAAAAAACAATATGCATGTTCATGCCCACAGAGATACACAGAAAGGTCAATGCCAGAGAGTAGGATAGAGTTTTCCCTCTCTCTCCAATGCAGATGTGATAAGATGGTGTCATTTGGGCATTCTGGGCATAAAGGAACTCTTTGCACTGTTTATGTAATTTTTTTTGTAATTTTTGAAAGTATAAGTCCAAAGCAAATATGTATGCATTTGAAAATTGATCCATGCTGTCATCTTGCTTCCTCTAGAGCAAGTACATGCTTGTGCCCCCAACACTGGCAATGTTCAAAAATGGTGCTTCATATATATAAAACACGCTCACACATTCATGATGACTTTGAGAAACAGGCAAAGGTGTGTTCTCCATGTTTGCATGAATGAGGCTTCCAGAAGTAAGACAGTGTGGAGTGGTTACGAACATGAGTGTTTGAAACCATAATTATATGCTATTCCACCCCAGCCAGACAGGAAAACATTATAAAGTTTGAAAATACGGATGGTTGGCAAGATGGCAAGAGACAATCTTGCTGTGTGTTGGAAGGAGTGTAATTTAGCGCCATTATCTTGGAGAGCAATTTGACAATATCTAATAACTTTACAGAGAGGCTGCTCACTCTCTCACCCAGAAGCCCCACCTGCAGCCACCTGTATTTCCTAAATGTTCCCACATGTGCACGCACACACAGCCGTATTCCCAGAGGTGCACCTTGTAACTGGAAGGAATGAAAGGTAGCCCACATATCCACCAAAAGGGGACACATCTGTGGTCTCAGCTTTCAGGAGGCTGAGACAAGAGGATTTTTGAGTCCAAGGTCCACCTGAGTTACACAGTCAGACCCCATCTCATAAAAAACAAATAAACAAATTAATGCTGTGTAAAAACAAAACAGTTTAAAAAGAGTATTACTCTTTGTGTGTGTTTTAGAGTATCAAATATTTCTAAGTATAGTTACATACATACGTAAGTAAAGTCTCTTATATTTTGTAAAGATAATGACATTGGCTCCAGTAAAATGGTCACTTAGACAAAAAAAA
>NW_022196905.1:246605592-246657371 GCF_008632895.1 Mastomys coucha
AAAAAAAAAGTGTGTCAAACAAGATCAAGGAAGCCTGAAAGGAGGTTCTCCTATGACAGCATTTCACTCTCTCCAAACAAATATAAAGCAAAATACGCATAAACATAATCATTCATTCTATCCAAGAATTAGATACTTGAGTGGGTTTTTTTCCTGTACTTTTTTTTCTTGAATGTTTAAAACATTTTATAGTAAGAAGGCTAGAGAGACAGCTCTTCAGGCCTCCACAGGCACTGCACACAAGTGGTGCACAAACATACATGCAGACAAAACATGGATACACATAATTTTTTAATTAATAAATTTATTTATTTATTCATTCATTCCTAGCAAAAGCAAAAGGAGTGTCAAATAGCCCCAGGTTCTACTTCCCTCTAGTTCTTGATAATGGGGTCATCTTACATAGTAGTCTTATTGTCTCTGCATCTGGGTATCCTGTGTGTGGAACAGAAGTACTGTCTAATTTGAAGGTCAACTCTAAATGTGATAATATGAGGGGAAACTCATGCATGATATCTCAAAGAGATGCTAAAAATCATTCCTATCACCACAATCCAGTTTTTCTACCCAGGAACAATTTCACCCCAGAGAGCACTTGAAAACATCTGGTGACATTTGGGCTGGCACTACTGAGTTTAGAGGTGGCCCTGGCATTGAGCAGGGAGAGGCCAGGGATGCTGCTAAAGAGCCTACAATGTACAGACAGCTCCCATGATATTTTGTCCCTAAATCTCAACTATGTTTATGTTAAACCCCAGTTTTGGGTTGCCCAGAACTGGACTCCAGCTTCCTGACTCCCAAATGAGTCCCCATAACATGTGAGGTCATTAGACCTTGGCCCTTTTACAAATAACTCAAAATGGAAATTACCATCTTTCCTACCAATCAATCTGCCTCATGGCAGAAAACTTAACATCTTACAAAACAGAATAACTACCTAGCACCTAGAAAGATTTAATTACGTCTCAAATAAATGCTTGAGTCCACACATGCAGTCCTGTAAATTATTACCAGGTTCTTCCATGCTTTCTCTGGCTCCTCATTCATTTGATGTGATGGCTTTTGTTTTTCTGGGTGGTATCTAGGGAGAATAATCAAGGAATGAGTGTGTCAAAAGTTATCCAAGTCTCATATCAAAGAGTTCTTCTCACAATTCAGAATCATATCCATGGATTAATCTTCACAGAGTCATGGTGAAGAAGCATCTTGGGGCTACAGAGAAGGCTTAGCAGGCCAAGATATTTGCTGCCAACCAGATGAACTGAATTCAATCCTAGGGCCCACAGTGAGAGGAAAGCACCAACTCCTGAAAGGTTATCCTCTCACCTCTGCACATGCCCCATGCATGCTTGTGTGCCCCCCACACACAATTAAATATAATTTTTTAAATTTTAACATACATCTGGAATATACAGGGAACCAGAGCTATCTATGTTTTAACTGAACAATGGTCACACAATATAAATCAAGTTATTGACTTAAAGATGATGAGTGAAATTACAACTCTTTAAACTAACTTTATTGCAGTGTGGTCAACGTGTGTTGTTTTTAATGATGTTATTTTATTGAAACACTTTATTTTTGCTTTACTGTAGGCACTGGTTTGGTGACTCAGTCATTGTGCTTGGGCAAAAGACTGCTCTAAGTCCCTGCTGTCAGCTTTGGGGCATAGTCTTAAGAAGGTAAGTGCAGTTACTCTCAGAATTCATTTTTCCTAATATTCCCCTTGGCAACATGAAAGATCCCACTAGCTGTTCCAAGGAACATAAAAGTGATCACATGGTTATGATTTCATTTTAGCTATTATAGTCCTATATAGAACATAATGCAAATGCATCTTAGTTTCTGCTTATGTGAATGGGCATACCAGATGTGAAGGACAAGAAATCCACCCAATGGAATTGTATGGTGAGTGAGTGCAGAGGACACTATGGTTAGTTCTGACTTGGGAATTCTGACTCTGTTGTTGGCTGAGTGACATTGTGACAAGTATGTGACCTCTCAATTCTTTTGTCTGCAAAATGAAAGTGTTGAAGGGAAATATATTGAACATGTTTACCTGAGCTTTAATGTGCTTCATCTGTGTGAGAATTGAAAAAGAAAGCATTGATTTCCAAAATGTGATGGACAGCCCCACCCTAAACCCTCCATCATTGGAGGGCTTGCTACAAACGTCATTCCCCAACCCTTGCCCCACATCCCCCAAGTTGGGATCTATGAGGTTAAAGAAGTCTGCCATCTGGCACACTACCAGGTGGTTAGGCAATGCCTTAGTGTGTGAAGGAAGCACCCGCATGCTGTTGTGTCTGCACCCAGAGCTGTGAGACACATGAGCTGGGTGTGCACCTTGCAGCTACGATGAGCCATGCTCACCTTTGCATTTCCAGAAATAGAATTAGCAAGTTCGGCATCTACTGGAGGTTTTGCCCTGTGCTCCTGGGCCTGGTACCATCCCCTTTGAGTGTTGTCTTCTGGGCAATGCTTCCTTTGCTAGGCCCGAGTATTGAGAGTGCCTCTCTGGCTTTTGTCCCCTTGCCTGCTTCTCATGTAATGGATGAGATTAAACTTTTTTTAGACTATTGTGGTCATTAATAAACAATGACTATTGTGGAATGGTACCTCTTCCCATCTGCTATTCCAAATGTGATCATGTCGGTATGTGCTGCTTTCTGACATCTTCCATCTTACAATCTGCTCTGAGGTCAATCTTTGGCCACAACAAGTTGAGCCTTGCCCCCAAAGGGACCATCACTGTAATATGCCTAACAGGATGTGTATTTAGGTAAAGCGGATGTGTTTGTAGACCCAAGATGGGTTCCTAGAGAAAAAAAAAAAAAGTGGTGTCGACAGATCTCAAAATCAGACTGCAACAGGCCACAGTTAGAACTCTAGAAAGAGAATCAGAAAACCACTCAGGCCGTACCATAGTCCATTTCTGCTGCCAATGCAGGATTATGTAGCATTGCAAGCTTTCCACATTGCGTGCCTCAAGGAATCACAAGGACCCCTAAAGAGACTCACATCTTAGAGGAAAACTAAATCCTAGCTTTGAAATACAAACACTGTCTCCCAGTGCTGCCTACAGAGACTCCCCACCAAGATCCGTCTAATTGCTCAGTGGGGTGACAGTTGCTCTTCTCCAGGGCCTCAGCAGATATGATTTTCTGGCATCAAATAAAGGGAAATGGAGCCTTAAGAATATAGTGTCACTGTTGTCTGCTGTGGAATGGATATAAAACTCTTCTTCCAAATTACAGGCAAGGCGTTGTGGGTGATCTGTCAGGTAAAATACTAACAAGTGCCCATTCATGAGAGAGCCACTCACCCGTAAAGAACATTCCAGACAACACCCACTGCTGGCTGGGATGGATGTGGCTTTATTTGATTTGGGGTTGATTTATTTGTTTGCCTAGCTTCTAGAACAGCATAACTTGGATTTAATGTCTCGAATACTGAATCCAATACTTCTGGGTTCACTGACTTGTTATTATTTAGCATTTATGAAGTATATGTCAATGCACTTAACACTTTACAATGACTCATAAAAAGGCCTGATCCTGGCCATTGAGCAGAAGGCTGCTATCAGTTGAAATGCTGCCAATGTGGAAATGATCCCAGGACTGCTCTGTATACCTCTTTCCCTACCACCAAACAATGTGTCCCAGTTGCTGAGTGCATCCGAACCCAAACAGATGTGTGATAGCTGCTGCTGTCATGTTGATAACAGGATTTCAATAAAATAGATTTAATGTAGGACTCTTGACACTCAGAAAGGGCTGAGCAAGGATGGATATGGGAATATATAAATTGATATATGCATGCATGCACAGATTCATGGATGGAAGGATGCATGGATGGATAGATGGATGGAAGGATGCATGGATGGATTGATGGATGGATGGATGGATGGATGGATGGGTGGATGGATGGATGGATGGATAGTTAGATGGATAGATGGATGATTGAATGAATGAGTGGATGGATAGATAGATGGATGGGTAGATGGATGATTTGCTTTTTCTTAAGTAGACCTCTCCCATTGCCCACCTGTTTCAATGTCTAAAGCTTTATTTGAGCATTCTCCATGCCTTTGGTTTCCAGAGGTTGCTAGCTTGGAAAAAAATGGTTACTTTAGTGGCTTTTATGTGATCAATAACTATGAGGTGGCCAGAGGCATGAGAACCTAATTGCACAGAATCATATAAACTAGGCAACAATATTATGTCAATGCCAGTGCCTTGGTTTTAATGTCATAATAGAATTGTGTAAGATGTTACCATTGGAGGGAACTGGGTGAAGGACCCGGGGGGCTTTATTATCTCTGCTTACTGTAAATCTGTAATTATTTCAAAAAAGAATCATATTATCTTCACATATCTGAGTACATACACATTCCAGCCACCAGTCTCTCCACTATAATAGCTATACCGATTGTGTCAATTTGAGACTCCGCCAAAGCAGAAGCTGGAACAGAATTAGATCTACAAGGGCCTCTCTGAGGAATGCCTAGGAAGTATAAAGGAGCACAAATAGACCTTCCCTCCATAGAGCCTTCAAAGGGCCAGGTAGTTCCTGTACCTGTGAAACGAGGCCAGGAAAGGAGAACTAGGTAGGACGCACACAGGCCATAAGCCCTTCAGAGAAACATCTCAGCCAAGCCAGTGAGAAGTCCCTGCACAAATGTTACCTGGCAAAGAAGTACCAGTATATGGAGTAAAGACACAGCAGCTTGGTCACTGACGGACCATTATGGCCTAGAACAAATGTTATATGCATTCAGAGGTATACAAATCCAACTGGAGGCTGGTGGGCTGTTTCCAGAGAGGGTTGGGTTGTGTTTTACATTTTTTGGCAGGGTTTCACTCTGGAGCCTCACAACTCCCCAGACCAGCCTACAACTTGTAATCCTCCTGCATCTGCCTCTTCCATGCTAGAAAACTGACAAGTACAAGTTCTGGCTGGAATGTGTTACCTTTAAAAGAAGTTCTGAGCAGGATGCCTCGGTGACTACTATGGTGGACAGCATTTTCTCAGTCCTTTAAGTGACCTTGACCTTGGCCTTATGTGACTTATTTGAAATCATAGTATACTACATATACCTTCTAGTTACCTTCCCCTTCTCTAATAGCAGTCCCTTCTTCTGGCCCCACATTCTAACTTCTACCCTCTGTTTCATACACACACACACACACACACACACACACACACACACACACATATATCCCACACATTCCAGCCACCAGCCTTTCTCTCTCCCTCTCTTTCTCTCTCTCTCTCTCTCTCTCTCTCTCTCTCTCTCTCTCTATCTATCTATCTATCTATCTATCCTTCTTCCTTTTCCTCTCTCTCTTTTTCCCTCTCACTCTCACTCACACACACATATATGAAATAAATCCATATATGTATAGATGCATGTATATGTAAGTATATACACATACATACATGCCCTGCCCCACCACCCAGTGCAGTATAATGTTATAGAGCCAAGTCAACCAGTCTGCCATTTCTGTGTGTCATTTGTCTAATCCCATGCCTAATGTTTATTGCCACCCTCTTCCTTCCTAGAGTTTCTCTACTCCCCCACACTCCTGCTGTTTGCTGGAGATGACCTTCCCTCATAAGTCATTATCCATTCCTCTCCTCCCCCTCCATGTCTGCAGACTTCCTCACCATCCCCTTCTTTAAGGGCTGGAGCAAGCTTTACAAAGCCCATCCCTCCTTGGACACTCAGTGGTCCTCCGCCCAGCTGAGTCAGGCAGATATTCTCTCATTCATTTCTTCTTCTTGTTCTATGAACATTGGCCCTTTCACCCTTAATAACCTTTCCCTGGATCCTTCTACCTTTTGAGCTGGTCTTAATCTCTCTCCTGTCACCTTCAAATCACCCACGTCTCTGTGCTTCCTCACCAAATGTTCTTTCCCACTCTCCTCCTCTACTCTACTGAAGCAGCTTCCTCATGCGTGTCTGCCGACGAATGCAGGGCCTCTCCTCTGGGCTCATTTTCCCTTCTGTGTGTTACCTATCTCATTCTCCAAATGCTCCCCCTCCATTCCATCCAGGGCACACAGCTCTCAGCTCTCCTCCTGTCTATGACCTTGTCTCTTCTGTTTTCTCCCCTCATTGTCTATCTGTCTTTATCATTCTTGATTTGCCTCTGCCTGCTCTCCCTTCAAATTTTCATGTGCCTGTGATCTTAACCCGCCGGGTTCTGCAGGGATTGTAAGTACCAACTCTCATTTCCCACTCCGATTCCCAGACAAGGTTCTCATGCATTTGTCAGAGTTTCCCGATCCGTGTCCATATTTCCCCATGTCCCAAATTCTCTTGTCCTTGAAACTTCTCTGTATCCCTTCCTGACAGGCTACCTCATTCCGTCAGTTGTGTAGGTTGGATTCTAGCAGTCAAGTTGAAACAGGGCCGTGCTATGCAGCCCATTCTGATCTGGAGCTCACCAAGTAGCCTAGGCTGGGCCTCTGACTCGTGGCAATCCTCCTGCCTCTGACTCCCGAGTGCTAGAATTACAAACAAACGTTAGCCAACAGTCCCAGCTTCTACTTGACTTTTGTATTCATTGTTTTGAATGTGTTTCCCCAACCTCTCTGCCTCTGAAGTCACTCTCCCAGTTCTAACCATCTGCCCTGTGATCTCTTGGGCTGTCTCTCAGCTGGTCTTTCTACCCTACATCTCTCCTCCTCCCAGTCTATCACATTCACTGGTGGTAACTTTCTTTTACTAAAGTTCTCATTACATCTCTTTTATGCTGAAAACTTTGTACTATGACAAAGTTTTGACTGTACTTTGACAGCTCTTCCTGTCCAGTAGCTGAAAAGCATCATCCCTGGTCCACTAACCAGGTCTTCTCCTAAATGCTTTCTTTTCTCGGTTAGTACTGAGTGGCTTGCTCACCCAGATCCCTCCCCAGCATCACTGGTCCACAAAGGAATAAAGATGGAGTTGAGGGTCCTTCAGTCTTATTCCTGTCCCATCCCTGTTCCTACTGGGGTGGATTATCTTCCCAGGGATGTGGCAATAGAGTATCTTACGTTATTGGGTTCTTCTTTGAAATATAATGTAGTGGCAAAGATCAAGGCCCTAGATTTACCTGCTGAATTCAAAAGCACCTGTTATTTCCTTCTCTGAGCCTCAGTTTTCTCAACTACAAAATAGTTTTATTTGGGATTTATTAATTTGTATTTACATAAGGTAGGTCTTATAATAGTTGTATACCTGTCAGCAAGCTGAGGGAATAAGGTAATGTGCATTAGAGGCTGAGTGCTACTCCTGGAGTCTGAGTTCATCAGCTTTCTCTCAGTCCAACAAAAAAAAAACACTCCAGACAATCAGCCTAGAGGGAAAAAGGTCTACTTCTGGCTCATGGCTTCTGGGCATTGAATGCATAGTTACATGGTTCCCTGACTTTAGGACAAGTTGCAGGACACACATCATTGTGGGGGAGTGTGGTAGGGCAATGCTGTTCATTCATGGCGGTTGGAAGCAGCCAGGGCCAGAGCCCCAATATACTCTTCAAGGACATGCACTCCCACCTACTTCTCCCCACAAGGCCACACCCTGCATTCTCACTGTCTCCTCACAGTGCCGCCAGCTGTAGTCCAGGTCTTCAATAGGGAAGCAATGTCTGAATGCTGTATTAGGTGTTGTCATTGTTTTGTCAGACTTGCCATGTGACATTATTACGCATCACGATAACTGGCAGGGGAGACAAAATTGGGAATTCCACACAACCAATGAATTTATATATCCTAAGTACTTCTTTTAAGACTCAAGGTACTTAGAACCATTACAATGAACAATTTTTATGATATAGAAATTTCACAATAAAGAGTATATACCCACACTAAAAGGCCTGGAGAGTTAGAATGGATAACTATGTATGATAATGTTTTAAATTATTTAATGACGAGATTATAATATAATTATGTGATTTCTCCCTTACTTTTTCTGCCCTCCAAATCCTATCTACTCCTTCTTGTTCTCTTTCAGACTCATGGCCATTTTTTCATTCATTGTTATTACATGAATATTTGTGAGGGACTTGGAAGTGTGCACATGGGTATACATACATGTATACATACACATATACATACATGTATACATATACTTCTAATATTTAAATACAACTTGATCAGTCTGTATAATGTTACTTGTATGTATTTTTTCAGGGCTGACCATTTGGCATTGGAGAACCAGTTGGCGTGCTCCTTGCTGGGGAGCACTCTCTCCCCTGCTCTCAGCATCCCTTAGTTGCCTGTAGTTCTTTGTGTAGAGTTGAGGCTTTCTAGACTTGCCCCAACTCCCGGTTCCACATTAGCATGTCTATTGTCCTCATTCAGCCTCCGTTTTGTCAGTCACTTTGGTGAGACTTCATAGGTGGAGCTTCTGACATTCTTCAGAGACATAGGCCTTTCACCTCCTCTTCTCCCATGATCCCTGAGCCTTCAGTGCAGGAGCTGTACTGTATCTGCTAGGATTGGGCTCCACCACTCTGCATTTTGGTTGGCTATTAAATATAATACTTATTTCTATCATGTAATACATAATGCTTATATCAACATGAAGTTCATTGAGCACCTACTGTGCACAAGCCCCTTGCTTGGTGTTCTGTATCTGATATCTAGCTATGCTGGTGAGGCTGTGTATTTGTAATTGATATATCATTGCTAATGAAATGATTGGTACATAAGATGGTAACTGCCTGACTATGAATCTTATGACAGATGTCATAAGGGGCATCTGTCCCATCTTCCCCATAAGGGAAGGCACACTTACCTTCATTAAAGGAAAATAAAAATAAAAACTTGGTTTCAAAGTTCATCAAAAAGTGCCATGTCGAGACAGGGAGATGGCTTAGTCAGTAAAGTGCTTGCCACGTAAGCCTGAACACTTCAGGTGGATTCCCAGGACCCAGATCATATCTAGGCCTAGAAGCATGCACCTATAATCCCAGCAGTGGGGTAGTGATGGGGAGAGAGGGATCCAATTAGGCATTCTGGCCAGCCAGTCTAGACCAATTGGTGAATTTCAAGTCCATTAGGAGACCTGTCTCAAAAAGTAAAGAAGAAGGGTAAAGAGAGTTCAGTGGTTGAGAACACTTGCTGATTTTCCAGAGGATCTGAGTTCAGTTCTCACAATTCTGTCAGGTGGCTCACAACTGCCTGTAACTTCAGATCCAAGGAATCCAATGCTTTTGTCTGGCCTCTGTAGACACATACATACATACCATACACACACACACACACACATACACACACACACACACACACACACACACACACACAGAATGCAGCATCTTCTGCTTTAAACAATGTCTACACTGAACTGTGAGCCAGCTCACCCCTGCAGAATGTAATGTTTCCACTGTGCTTACAAACTGTTGTTACACTGTATATTTGCTTACAGCTGTTACACTGTATACTTGCCCCTTGGTGCGAGTGGAAGCAGCCACTGGGCTGTGGTGCTGTGGTCCGAATGTACGCACTGACTGGCTACTAGGATTCTCAGCAGTACACCTGGTCAAATCTCCCTCCAATTTTCCTGACTGGTGATCTATCTTTCTTACTTATATGTCAACATTGCTTATTGAAAAGACTTGAATAGGATTTTTATGAATTAATTTTAAAACCTGAGGAAATCTTAGCATAGTTGGGCAAGATCACCATGAGTAGAAACAAAAACAAAGTGTGGTGGTCAGAGCATGTGAACTGTATGGCCTTTTTTTTTTTTCTGTGAATATCTTCAAAAACAATTGGGACTGTTCCTCTGGATAGCTCACTAATGGAAGAGGCAAAGCCCTGTAGGAGAGATCCAACATGCCTTCTGTAGTCCCTGAAAGTGTGAGTGCAAGCACAAGGCCACCTTTAAATGGCAATAATGCAACTGAAATAGCTCATTCAAGGGAAGGAGACATATTATTAAGGGCAACGCAGCCAGTGACACTTGTTAGCTTGTCTCTGAACAAACACTACAGAGCGGCAAGGCTTAAAGTGAATGAAACCGTATCCATTCTCCAGCTAATGAAAATGCTTTGGGCTCTGGGCCAGAGAGTAGATTTGGATCATAGATGGAACTCTTTTTTCCAGGGCCTTATGACTGAATTATTTTTAAAATACCACCCTACCCCATCTTTTGGAATAAAAACATGGTTTTCAATTTTAAAAGGAAAAAAAAAAAAAACTTCATTCAAATAAAGATGGAACTCACCAGCTTTGGCCACCTCATTCATTGATTCAGTAAAATAGACAGTAAATTATAATGTAGATAGATGGGTTATGTAGTGGGGAAACTTTATATAGAACCTTCCTTGTCCCACAGTGCACACATGCATACACTCTACATGCTTGCTTATATGCATGCAGAATACACATTACATACATACAGTCACACACTATATACAATATATAATATGCATGCAAGCATATACAAAAATGTACTATATGTATACACATATACCATATGCATGGTATATGCCCATATGTATACATAGAGAAGCACATAGACATATGCATACATGTACACTTATACTAATGTTTTATGTCTATGAAACTTGATAAATTATGTACAACAGACATGGAGTACAAAGGGATACATCTTCCCTCTATAGAAAACATATATATGTATGTGCACATTTTATATATATATACATATATGTGTATACAATTTTATATATACACATATATGTATATATATAATGTAAATTATATATTATACATATTATGTATTATACACATGTAAGTTCATACAGTAATATATATTATACATATTTATGGACTTCTAAAACACCTGGTTTTTCATCCAGTCTAAAACAGCTAAGCATTTTAGAATTGCTAGTTTCTGTGGAATTTAATTGCCTAGGAGCTGAAGTCAATTGCAAGATTTAAGAGTAAAAAGGCAAACCTCACTTTATTGTTTATTTCAAGAATGTTATATCTAAATAAGTAGAGTTGCATTGGGACAGGAGCATTTAGAAGGAAAATACTTATAGTATCCCAGTTTTTCTAATAAATGATGTGGCATTAACATTCACTGAGACATCCTTTCAGCTGGGATAAAGCCCACTTCCAAATGGGGTATGGTGAAGCTGTACCCACTACAAGGTCCACCCAGCACCTTAGGTCCCAGTGGGTGCCACCCTGGATCCTGAATTCAGAGTTTATCACTCATAGACTTCTTGTCTTGATCCTGTGTTCACAGCTCTAAATCCACTTGAAGAGGTCATGTCTGGGGGCACAGCCATCCAAGGTCTGTGGCTGAGGAGCTCTTTGTTATCTGAGCCTTGTTTTTCCAAGCACCAGTCTTGAGAAGGAAGACCATGGCAATCTCCACATGCTGAATGCAAACAGGACTTGAAGGAATCCCTAGTACATCTGTCTACAGCCATTCAACCATGCCCAAGGTTCTGGGGATCCTTGAGTGTGCTGCTAATGAATGTTTGAGCTCTCTTGGTATGACATGTAACACTTCCCAGAATTCTGTGGGTCCTTCAGCACTTGTCTCTCCCTTGTGAGTTCAGATAGTCTCGTGGACTCTTTAAAGGAGTGAGTATGAGTGTCCAGTAACAGCTGGGCAGATCCTCCTCTGCCAATGGCATTGAAGCAACACTTTATCTACCCATTCCCCATAGGGGACAGAATGGCCAAAGGAGCTTCTGTGAGAACCAAGATCAAAGAGCCCACATCTTGTTTCATAGCCTTTCTCTCCATGAAGAGCATTTTCCCACCATGCAGTGAATCTCCCAGAGCCTATAGCCATTAGCACCATTCAGAACTTTTACTTAAATGGAGCCCTAAAGTCTGGGGAGATGGCTTGATGAAGTAAGTGCTTGCTATACAAACATGAAGACCTGAGTTCAAATGTCCAACATCCTTGTAAAAACTGGACATACCAAGCATTTATAGTCCCAGCATTGGAGAAGTAGAGACATGCAGATCCTGGGAGCTTCCTGACCAGCCAGTCTACTCAAATAAACAAGCTCTAGATTCAGTGAGAGACCCTGTGTTAAAAGAATAAGGTAAAGATATATTAAGAATATTTGATATCAACCTCTGGCCTCTACATCACTATGCATGTGCATGCATGTTCAAATATCCCTGTATATATGCACACATACACACATGTACAAATACATGCTTGCATTATACATTATGCATGCACATGCATGCACACACATGCAAACTCACCTGTACACACACATACATCATACATATACACATATGCACATGAACACCTACACAGGTGTGCACACACGTACACATGCATGCATATGCATGTACACACATGTATGTGCACACATGCATGCACACACATGTAAACTTACCTGCACACACACACACACATCATACATATCCACATATGCACATGAACACCTACACATGCATCATGCATGTGCACACAAACATACATACAAACACACACAACTTCAGTCCAACTGAGAATGAACACTTGAACCCTCTACAGCCTCTGGATTTCCATGATGTGACTTTATTGACTGTTTTTCTGACTTTTTTGAACAGTTTATTGTTATTACTATTGTAGATTCCATAAAAATGAAGTCACTACTGAATAGCTGGGGTCTGAGGTGAGGGGGTTATTTTATAAATACAAATTAAGCCACTAAGCAGGCTGGACAGAGGAAAGCCCAGTGCATTTGATGCTTTGCTGCGGTACTTTTCTATATATTCAGTATAATCACTGAAGCAAAACCTTAATGGAAGCTCTTCGTAATTTAGCATCTGCCATCAGATGGGAATATCAATTCCGTCTACCAAAGAGAGGATTACAGGCAGGTTCAATATAAAATGTAAATGTAATAGCTTAGTGAGCTGCATATGTCAGCTGCACTTCACCTGAGTCTATCAGCCTGAGGGCTTAAAGACAGCAGATGTTCTTCTGAGGTTGCTTCTTCCACCAGCTCCTGTGCGTCACCGGCTCAGTTGGACACATATGCGTCAAATGAGGAGAGCGATAGGTGAGGTTATACAGGGAAGGGGGCATAGCAATGGAGGCATGGGAAGATCGGCCTGTTTTCCAGGAAAGACTCTGCTATAGGCTCAATGTGAGCTATTTTTAACAAGGTTTACCCGTATGTAATGAAGTAGGCAAAGGTTCACCCATCCCTCTGGTCTTGCCTAACCACCTCCTAATCCCAAATACTTTGTTGCATAGCTCAACTCTACCAAACAGAGGAGCTCTGCCCAGTGGGATCTGCTCCAACCTGGGTGGTTCTGCAGCCACCTGGAGCACTCAGCTTCCCCTTTTTTTTTTTTTTTTTTTTGGCTCTCATAGTGGTAGATTCCCCTCCCACACACTTGGTGTGAACTTCAGATGCTGACCCCTGCTTTGACATTAGAACTCACAGCACTGTTGTAGCTTTGATAATACTACTGCCCTTCTAGGTAGTACATTTTTAGCCTGTATTCTATGTCGTCTATCATCCCATGGCCCAACCTACTTCTTCCAACATCTCCTCCAGAACTATCCCATCTCACTCCACAACCTCCAGCTCCAAACTAACAGCAAAGCCTCTGCCACTGTAGAACTGCCCTCTTTAAGCCCTTATGCCATTCTATAAGACAAGCTCATTAGGCATTAACCATCTTCATCTAGCTGGTCTGTTACCACATGATCACTTCCGAGCACCGGGGCTTATATATCCAGTGGCATCTCCCTTTTGCCTATGCGATTCTTGCAGATTGCCACTGAACAGGACAGATAGAAAGTAGTCCCTTTAAAGAACAACCCTAGATCTGGAAACGGCAGGGCATCCTGTAATCCTGGTACTCTGGAAGCCGAAGCAGGAGGATTTGGAGTTTGAAGCCAGACTGACTACCTAGCAGACCTTGTGTAAGAAAACAAAAGGAGAAGAAAGAGGGGTTGAAAAGGAAGAGAAAAGGGCACATGGGGCAGAGGGGGACATTGGATCTCATCTATTGAACTCTAGGAGAGGGAAGGATGAGGGAAGAGAAGGCACGAATGGAGGAGGTGACAGTATTAGTGAATTTCTAAGCAGCTGCTTGCTACATGAAATGTAAGGAAAGACATCACTCAACAGTCTAGGGGTCACCTCAGAAGAGTACCTTGCAAGGCAGATATTTACACTGTTACTTACATATCAGGGTGCAGAGACTTTACTGGGGTCCTCGTTGAGTTCTTGGTGGTAGGGAATGGCAGCAGGAGGCTTCTCCCTGCTGCCAGTGGAGTCTGGTCATCTCCCAGTCTTTATATCTCATTAAAGTACACCAGTTTTTGTATCTCTAAAGGAGGGGAAAAAATACACTACCCATACCTAAGAGCAGACAATGTTTAATGAGTAGCAAGGCTTCTAAGAAAGCCGATTTAAGACTGGCGGGGTGGCTCAGTAGGTGAGAGCCTTACAAGCAAAAGGACCTGAGTCTGGATGGCCAGTATTTATGTAAAAAAGCCACATGTGGCTGCATGAACTTGTAACCCCAATGCCAGAGCAACACAGAGACGGGAGGATCTATGGGGCTTGCTAGCTGCCAGCCTCGCCAGAAAACATTGAGCTCTTCATTCAGTGAGAGACCTTGTCTCAAGGAAGTAGAGCAGAGAGCAGTGGAGAGCACCCAATGGCCTCCTCTGGGCCCTGCACATGCTCACTGGCACACACATCTGCACAACCACAGGTATATAAGGTAAACACTGCATACCAAAATATAGAGAAAGGTTTGTGGAAATTAGAGAATGCACTTCAGAGTCAGGATTGTTCTATGAGCCAGAATATCATAGACCATTTGAAAAATAAAAGGGGGGGGAAGAAAGAGAGAGAGAGAAAGAGAGAGAGAGAGAGAGAGAGAGAGAGAGAGAGAGAGAGGGAGGGAGGGAAGGAGGGAGGGAGGGATAGGAGAGGGAAGAAAGAAGGAAGGAAGGAAGGAAGGAAGGAAGGAAGGAAGGAAGGAAGGAAGGAAAGAGGAATCTTGTCAGTGAATTTGCATACCCACTCAAATTCTGTTCTGACTCTAAAATTAAAACTTGTGGCACATACATGGTTACTCACAGACATGGAGAAGAAAGGTGACAAGTCCCCAGCTGAAGTCAAGTAAGGTGACTCTATCTGATTGACTCATTTCTTGTTCTATAAAGGAGGCTCTTTCCACGGGGCTCAATTTTTTACATTGTGTATTTTGGGTTGATGACATCACGGCAAAGGTGACATCACTATTGAGGTGACATCACTTCTAAGGTGACGTCACTGCTAAGGTGAGGTCACTGCTAAGGTGTCCCCTAGCATAGTGCCCAAGTACTAGGGAACACTTCCAAGCTCACGAAATCTGTGAGATGTTTCCCAAAGGCAACATTACGAGAGCATCATTCAGGCCTGAGCTGAGCAAGTGAGCATGACAGTGCTGGTGGCTGAGTACATTGTTTATGAAGTAACTGTATGTGCTTAATAAGGTCTCCTTAGATACACGCATTGGATGAAAGGGCAGTGACAAGAGGCTTTGCAGGACCCAAAGCCCCTGTTTGCCTAAGAATAACAAAGAATTTGTTACCCACTGATTCGGTGTCAGCAGTGACCTTGTGGAACAAAACAGCTAATCATAAGAATCGATGCTTTGAGAGAGTCCTGATAACATCAGGGAGGTTGGTACCAGTGATACATGCAATTTTCTTATTGTAGTTATTGAATATTTTTGAAATGTCACAAGTGCTATAATGCATTTTGATCATATCCATTCCTTCCTGCCATCACAATGCCACATATCCCATCCCCCCCCATCTTCTTCCCAAACTCAGGTCCTTTTCTGATATGAGTGGATATTTGTGTCTCTCCTACTGGATCCAGTTAATATTGCCCCTGGGTATATGGGAGTAGGGCTGGCCACTAGGGCATGGGCAACCTATACTGGAGGGCCTCACTGGAGAGCACTAATTCTCCCTTGTTTATCAACCATAGATTGCCCATAGTTCCTCACACACGAGTGGGGCCTTGTGAGCCCTCTGCCCATCCCTCATGCCATTTTCTGTGTCATGGAAGATGAGACCTTCAAAAAACCATCTCTGTCATGGTGTATGGGCAGACCTCCTTGATCTTCAGATCTACCCAGTGTTGAGCCCCACCCCTACCCCCATATCCCCAATGCTCCTCCAGTCTGCTCTCTTGGAGTTGTACAAAGAAGCAGTCTGTGACCTCAGGCCCTTGGATCCTTGTCTACATGACCACACTTAAGGCGACAAAAGAAAAGTAGAAATATAAATAACAAGGCAAACTAGCTCCCTGAGGCAGAGCCCAAGAGGAACAGGGCAGGTTTCTAATGGTGACCTCCAACTGTTAATTCCAAGTTTCCTCCCAGGAACTCTGCAGAGGAAGTTTGCCTGTAGCTGAGGCTTCTAATTAACTCTAAAGCTCCTACCACATCATCTAACACCTACAGACCACCCTCAAGCCTGTCTCTCCCAGGACAGAAGTCAAAAATATCTAATGTAGGTGAGAACTCCGCCATAGGAAATCCCTCTTCATCTATAGGAAATGCTGGCTGTGTCTCCCTCTGCCTGATTACCGTGTAACCCTACAGCTGAAGAAATGGGCTCTAAGGCACCCAAAATAGAAATAGTAGTGTTGGTTTATGAAGCATCTAGTTTGTTGCCAAGATGCTGGGAACATAGGGGTAAAGATGAAGTTTCTGCCTCTATACGTCTCACAGTCAAATGGGGAAACCAGGTCATTGTCAACATGGGGCGGGGGGAAGCTACAGGGCAGGGTAGTACAGATGGGGCTTGTGGGTGTACATAATCCAGGTGGAGGCTTTAAGCTTCTTGCAGGGATGGAGTCTTGAAAGTGGAAGGATCCAGCAAATGAAGTAAGTAGGGGGTGACCATTCCCTCGTGAAGTGGTAGAGGTTAACATCCTAGTAAAAAGAAGAAGAGACATGAAAGAGTTAAGGATAATGGAGTGAAAAATGGGGGACTTACAAGAGAGAAGGCAAGACAGGAAGCGACTCCTGGCTCATGAGTAACCTTGAAAGGCAAATAGGAGGGGGCAGTCCTCTGAAGGATGTCACCGAGGCCATCAAAACCAACGCATCTGCACTCCCCGTGGTGGCTCAATTAAAGTGGCACTGAGGATGCATCATGGGCCAGGCACATCTGAGGATGAAGAGAACAGTCTAGCTCGGAAACCACCAAGGAAATCAACCAAGAAAGGAGCATCGAGCACACAGCAAAAGGCCACATGGAAAGGAAAGCGGGAAGCCAGATACCTGGGGTTCCCTGACATTGCACAGAGCGAGCTGTGTATGACTGAGAATAGGAGGTCGCACGCCTGTTCTGGGGCACTCATATCTAAGAAAGGGGGAAAAAAGAGGGGCCCAGAGGTGAAGCAAGAAATGGAATAATGACAGGTATACAGAGGGAAGTGTTGTGGAGGTGGGGCGGGGTAGAAAGAATCCAGTAACACTGAGAAGTGAAACACGGTGTACCGGACCATCAACGACCAGGAGTGTTAATGAGGAAACAAGCAGAAATGAAGAGGTAAATGATAGGGAGGGGTCTGTGACAGGGTCTGCATCTCAACCACATCAGAGAGAGTGAGTTCAAGGCCAGCCTGGGTAAATTAACAAGACTTTGTCTCAATATAAAATGTCAAGGGACTGGCAGGATGGCTCAGTGGGTAAAGAGACCTGCCTGCGGGCCTGACTACCTGAGCTTACAACCTGGAACCCACATGTAGAGAGAGCCAACTCCTAGAGGGTATCTTCTGACATCCTGGCACGTACCATGACATACATGGTGCGCACACAGAGTAAACAAATGTAAAACATGTTTAAATAAATAACTACATAAAAAGAGGGCTGGGAACATAGCTCAGGGGCTCAATGCCTTCCTGGAATCTATAAGGCCCTGGGTTCATTCACCAGTACCTTCCTCTTCCTCAGGAAGTACATGTAGATCAGCTGATGGGTAAACTTGACTTCCAAAGGAAGAAAGGATACAAGTGCAAATACTGGAGAATAGAAAGTTAGTGGGTGTCTTGTTGCGGCCACCATGATGTAACCCTGGTTGCTTATGGCTAACAGGACAGAGGGAACATGATACCAACTACATTGCCCATACAATGCAAACCTAGGAATGAGGAAGCCAGGTGAGCTTTTGGTCAAGAGTTCAAAAGAGGGTTTCTTTAATGAGACCTTCCAGAGAGTGATAGACCCCATCAGGGTCAGACCCCAATGCCCCTACAGGCTTCTCTGCAGCTTTGCCCTTAGACAAGTTCTGTCTTAAGGGTGAACCACCTGTAAAATCAAGCACGGCAATAGCTAGCCATGCCTGTCACTGGCTGCAATGAGGAGCAGGAGATGTGCGAGAAGAGTGTTTGGGAGTTGCAGATGATTAGGAGCCACCATGTGGGTCCTGGGAATTAAATCAGGTTCCTCTGCCAGAACAACAAGTATTCTTAACCACTGAGCCATCTCTCCAGCCTCTAGCTTATTACACTTATGTATTTGGAGCTGTGACTATATCTCAGTGGTAAAAGAAGGCTTGCTTGGAAAAGATGAGGCCTTAGAGTCAGTCCCCAACAGGGGTTGTGGGGAATTTTTTTTTTGAGCTAAAAGTAATGTATTTATTTAAACACACCAATTCTAGCATTGTTGGAACACTGGAAAGTTGGGCAAGAGGAGGTAGCACTTTTATTTCCCCAAATGCCACAGGATCAGAGATAAGGGCTCTTTCTGCTCTCTATCTAGCCCAAGATTCAGTCTTTAAAGATTCAGTATTAAAATGAAGAGGAGGAAGATGAGGAAGAGAAGGAGGAAGAGGAAGAGAAGAAGGAAGAAGAGGAAGAAGAGGAGGAGGAGGAAGAGGAAACAGGGAAGAAAAAAGGAAAAACAGAAAAAAAATTCTAGCACCTGTTGGGACACTAAAGAAATGAGAAGCGAAAGAGAAGGCCATTTCACTGGCCTAATACTCAGGGTGGCCTGGCCAGCTCTTGAGCTCTTAGCCAGCATTCTGAGTACTTCACTGTGGGCTCTTTAGAGGCACAAGTCACATCTGTCCTCTTTGTTGCTTCTTTGTATTCTAGAGATCAAAATAAAAGCAACTCTTGTCTTGGCAGAAGGCCCAGTGCATAGCCCAATAGAAAGATTTGTTTGACTTCTAAACTAGAGGCAAGAAGTTGGGATATGATTTATGTAACATAGTCAAAGCTCTAGGTTGTATCCCCAGAATTTCATAAAACCAATGCTGTTGGTGCACACCTGTAATCCCAGTACTTGGGTGGTGGAGGCAGGAAGATCAGAACTTCAAGGGCATCCTTAACAACATACCAAGTTTGAGGCCAGCCTAGGCTATGTGAGACCCTGACTAAAACAAAACAAAGCAAAACAAAACAATGATAGGGCTAGCCAACTGTAGATGCTCAGACCTGGAATCCAACACTTTGAAGCTCAGGCAGAAGGATCACCATGAGTTCCAGGCCAGCCTGGGCTACAACTCAAGATTCTGCCAAAAGGGATGTGAGTCAGAAGCAGCTGCTCAGAAGGTTCTTTACTTCTGACCTTTACAAGGTCAAGAAACTTCAATAACCTATGCCTGAGCTTGAATGGAAAGACATCTGGTAGACCACACTTGTCATTTAGAGTTAGCATGGTAAAGCTCATTGAGGTTTATTAACACAGATATATTGATCATGGCTGGTCTTTGCCACATAGAACTATTCCCAAGCAAGCCATTCTTGGCTTTCTTCAAGTAATGTTGTCTGTGGAATTTCCTATTCTCCAGCCACAGAGGAGAAGGCAAACCCCACCCACCCCCAGAGTGTGGCTCTGAGGAGATTCAAAGAGGTTCATTTGTTTTCATTAGAGCCCCTTGAAGGCCTTCTTTCCCTCCTCATTAATGAATTTCCAGTCTTTCATTTAAAAACAAAAACAAAAATACAACAAAACACGATCCGGGAGAGGACATAGTTAAGTGGCTGGCATGCGTGGCTGTGCCGGCTTTACAGAAAGGGGATGGGCTATTTCCTGATTGTGAGGAGGGGTTGACATCTTTGGTTAGTATGCTAATTTTGTCTCTTTCATTTAACATTCAGATCAGGTCTGAACAGGCCCTTCCAAGCTGCAGAGTCCAGGGATGGGTGGCTGTCTGCCTAGCATCACAGAACATGCTTTGCATGAATTACATAAATACCCAAGCATCCAGTCTGCACCGACCTCACACTCTCTCTCCCTCTCCCAGAGACACACACAGACACTGAGCCACACACATGCAAGCACACACTGCGTATGATGCTGACACATGCATCTGCTAACCGCACAGGCATGGGTTTCCATGAACACTGATGGCATCCACAGATATACCCTAACCATCCATAGCTGGATTGAATTCATATTCTTTGGGTCTCTACTATGTCAGCAGGATGTCTACTACTCGGGGAAACAAGATATACTGGGGAGCCCAAAATTAAGGAGCAAGGTAAAAGTTTAAAAGCTCTATTGGTAGAAGGATCTCATCTATGCTGCCATAGCCAGGATGTTTTTTAAAGTCCCATTTCCACTCCTGGAAAAGACATCCATTCCAGCTCAATTAACTGAACACCCAGAGAAGGGAATTTTTTATTCCTTGGGGAATCCCCACCTTGTCCTTGTGTGTTTGGAACACTGTACAAAAAAGAGTTCATGGTTGGTTTGGGACTCACCAAGCCACAGCTGGGTGACAACAGAAGAGGAATCCCCAACCAGCTCCCGTAGGTCGGTCCAAATGGCAAAGACAATCACCTGGCGAATTTGCCAGAAGCCCAGCCAATGGAAAACTGAGTCTCCTCAACCTCCTCTTCCCACTATCACTCTGCAACAGTGAGGCGGCTTCTGAAAACAGGCAAGAGGACTAGCAGCTACTAGCAGGAGGCACGTTGTGGAATTGTTTTAAATAGATGGAATGACTTTGAGCCAGCAGAAAGACTCCAATGCAAAGGATATGTTGGCTTTCACTGTTTTGGGTCTGGTGGATTTGATTTGGGTTTTCTTTTTCCTCAGTGTGTGGCATAGCTGTGCAAGCCAGCATGCCATGACTCTTTCCTGAATCTTGTCCTCTTGTGCCCACCGCAATATTCCCAGACTTGGCTGAGGAACTCTAGCGGTTCCCATGGTCCCATCGGGAGCTTCCCAAGCCATGGGTGTTTTCTCCGAATTGCAGACTTGATTTGCCTTGATTATTATTTTTTTGGCTCTGATCCAAGATGTCTTCCTGTCATCCTCTCACCGTCTTTTCCAGTAATCCCTTTTTTAAACATCACCAACAATTAGTCGATTTATCTCCATCAGCAAGGACCACCGCCCACCCCCATATCCACATCCCCATGCAGACGTACACTCGGCTGAGCCCCCATCCCTGTCTTGTTTTGCCTTGAAGTATAAGAAATCACAGCTCCTCATTAGCTGGAGAGCACGTTTGGAACGGCTTTGTGTTTACTCACTTAGTAAGTGATGCTGGCCTTTTTAATTATCCTCCTTCCGCATGCCATTTAGAGCAGCAAGCTGTTCAAATCAAACCGAACGGGTGCACATCCTCGGCGAGGCGCTTGGAAAGGACTGGGTTGCTTTTTTTTTTTCTTCCTCTTCTTTTACCTCACTGCTGCTGCGTCCTTCCTTGTCTGTCAGCAAGCCAAGGAATCCCCCCACCAAAAGCTCTTACGTAGGAAGACACCAAAACCGTGAGTCACTTTTCACTCCCAGAGCAGAGTAATGCACGGCATTTTGCACCTAGCAGCAGACCCAAGATGATGGGGCTTTCCTCCAAGCCATTGAGATCCCTAAGACCAGATGCAGTCCTCACATCTTTCTTTCTTGCTGTTGCTCCCTCTTTCTCTTCTACCCTTCTCCATCCTTTCATTCTGGACCACTCTCTTCTTCTTCCTCCTCTCTGTGATGTGACAGCCGCAGACCCCAGCCAGAGCTGGGTCCTTCTCACCTTCTGTTATTTTTCCCCCTGCAGCCGTCTTTAGCTGCTACCCTCTGCAAGCTGGATCACCAAAGACACACGACTCGCTCACAATGAATAATCAATACGGATATTGATCTAGGGAAAAATGTTTGTAAATTCCTGAAAGGGAATCAGGAGCAGGGGGCAGGGAGGTTCGTGGGGGACGACGCTGCAGAGCTCAACACCCGCTAGGAAGCAGGACCACTTTTTGGATCCCCAAGTTTGGCCAGCTCCAAGGTGACGGGTACCGGAATGTGTTCCGATGTGGGTGTGCGCGCCGTGAGGAGGGTGCTGTGCGGAGTCTCATTTCTCTACAGCTGCTTTCCCTGAAGAATCGGGAGCCACATGGTCGGGAGCCCCCGTCAACGCCATGTCTTGGCTGCGGGCCAGCCCTGTTTTGTTTTCATTATCACACGCTACTTTGCAATTTGCATAAATACAGGGTTATTTTTTATCGTGTCGTCCAAAAGATAGAGCAGGGGGGGGGAATAGACTCTTTGTTGTGTGCAAGAAGGGCTTGCTGCCTACTCATTGAGGCTAAGGATTTGCCTCTCAGGCAGGGCTCTGGGGCATAGAGTGGGGGCTCCAGAAGAAATACAGGCGAAGGAGAGATAATGACAGAGGGGAAAGAAGCCAGGGGGATAAGAAGTAGGATTTAATGAGAACCTCAGGAAACTCAGCTTGGTAAATCCAAATATTAAAGACCTGTTTTCCTTGCAGAGAATCGTGAAGGTTTAGGCAAGAAAGGTGGAGAGAGATAGCTGGCCTGGGCTGCCCAGTCTCTCCTTAGATACCTTGCATGCTTTCTGCTGGAATGAACCATTGGTTGGAGGGGAGTATGTGGCATGATGAACGTACATGTCCTTGATCACGGAGAGGTCAAGGATAGCCCATGAGTTCCTTCTCAGCTCTGATGGCTTCCCCCTACCCACCCCACCCCACCTCCAAGGTGAGAGACTCTACACCTGGTCTTTTTCCTTACCTTTTTAACAGACCTAGCCCTTCCACTCTCCAAACTGCATCTGTCCAGTAAAATGGGTATCCTTGCTTCATGCTCTCATTGTCAGTCAATTTGGTGCAGGGGCATGATGGCTAAATAACAAGCAAGGGCTAGCTCTGTCCTGCATGTGCCTCTTGGCCATGGAGACATGGGCTCACACTCCCAAAGTCACACCCTCAAGTGGTGTTGCTCACTCCCAGGTTCCTGGGAGTAGAACTTCAATTTAGAGAAACCATCTATCTCAGCAACTAGCTGGTGGGCATCTCCTCACAACGGTCTCTGCTCCTTCCATCTCTCCTCGTTGCTCCAAATTTGCAGTTTGATAATAATAACTTTTAAAAAGGAAAGAAAGAAATCTCTTTGAGATCAGTCTGCTCTTCCTCCTATGGCCCTATCTCTTCCCCGGGCTGGTGACAAAGGGGATGTGTCACTTGAGATAGCCTAGCTGTCAGGAGTAAGACCTGTACATGAGGATTCAATTCCAGCAGCACTTGTCCTGAAAGGAGCTGTCCAGTTTATCAGCCGCCGGCAGCATCTCCACAGCAGCAGCAGCAAACATGGCATTTTTTTTTTTTAATTCCCTTTCTAGCTTCTGATTAGCTCTGGCAATCCAATTAGCAGAGGCATTTATATCACACAGGCTGAGGCTCCCTACACATCGTGGCAGCTCAAACCACTCATAAATCCCACCGATACTACATCTTCCTGTGACATGGATTAATTACAACACCAGGCCCTCCTAAGTAGGTCTACGAGTGCAAGTACATAAGAATATTAGAATCAAAGACAGGGACCAAAAGGAATGTCTTTTGTCTGTTATCAAGAACACACCAAGGCTGCCTGGGAAGCCATCACCATCCTCCATCTCTGCACCTGGGCATTGTTCGAGCAGATGTCAAAGAGACCATGTAGGCCTGACTAGTGCATTATGGGGGATTCAGGAGTGACCTACTCATGGCACATCCATATGTTTGATTGTTTGTTCATGCCTTTGGGCCCTTTACTGTGTAAGTTCAGAGCTCTTAGCGACTCACTTCCTGCTCTGGCCCATACACAACCCAAAGAGTTAAACTGTTTTAAAGCCCTTCACGAAGAGAGATGTCTTTATCTTCATTGGTATTCCTCTGCAGTCGGGCACAATCATGATATTGTGGTAACTTTGCATCTATCTACCGTTTCATTCCAGATTTTCCCTTACATTCATCAACCTCTGGCATCTTTCTCTCCATTCATCTAGGTATATTCATTTAGATATCAACTATTTATTCTGCTACCCAGTCATCTATTCATCCATGTGCATCTCACTATCCATTTTCTAACCATGTATTGATCTATGAATTTCTTTCTATTATCTGTCATCTACTTGTCTATCCATTTGTGTCTCTCTTAATTCATTCATCTGCATTATCCATCTATCTGTTTTTCTATCTATTCATTAATCTATTTCGTGTGTCTATCCATGCAATCATCTATCGTGGGCTTATTGGTGACCAGTCCCCTTTTTATTCTGTGCCTTTTGTTAGCTATGATCTTAACAGGGTCCCGGATTCCCATTCTCAATCACTTTTAAGGTAAATAATGGCCATTTTCCAAATGAAGTCTATAAATGTTATATGCTTGGCTGTCCATTCCTGAGTTTAAAAGGATGAACTAAAGAAATAAATCAGTAAAAATCACATGATTTTAAGTGAGTTAAAATTACAAGGAAAATATTTTACCCTAGATTCCTGGAGCAATTTCCTTGCTTAATAAAATAGACATTTCTGCTCCCCTTGAACCATGCCTTTAGAAGGAATGGTTTTTAGATAATGTTTACAACGTAAATCTCATTCAATCTGTTATATTTACCACTGTGCATCCTTCATGCAAATGGTTTAATTCAACCAGAAACAACTTGAGGTTACTTTTATCATAAAGCAAAACAGATATTAACCCTAAAATGGCAGTGTAGTTATATGTGTTTAGATCTCTTCTCTATCTAGAGAGGGTTCAAGACCCCGTGTGTGTGTGAGTAAGTGTGTGTGTGTGTGTGTGTGTGTGTGTGTGTGTGTGTGTGTGTATGAACAATGTGTTTATTCATATATGTTTCAGGAGAAAACTAAATACAAAAATTGGATTTTTTCTCATTATTTATAGTTAAAATGCATTTAAGTCTAGGCTGAGATTTGGGCTTCCATACTTTCTCAGAACCTTAGTTGTAGCTCCAAAGAAAACAGGTTTATGGGGAGAGGAATAAAGAGTCACTTCCACTGAAGACAGAACACCCACATTGTTGCTCTAAATGGTTAAGACTGAGTAGGGTGGCTATGACTCCTCAGTGTTTGGAGGACATTGTTTCCCAAGCACTATCCCATGTCATAATCCTAA
The DNA here is from genome assembly GCF_008632895.1 of Mastomys coucha. NCBI lineage: Eukaryota > Metazoa > Chordata > Mammalia > Rodentia > Muridae > Mastomys > Mastomys coucha. Next base: position 246,630,906 of record NW_022196905.1, read on the forward strand.
CTAAACAGCAGATCTCTACCAATGTTCACTGTCAATATTATAATAGCATATAGATAGCATTTCCAATTGATAATTCATTTGTTTTTTTGCTTATATATTTTTGTTTGACTAAAATGAAGTATGTTTAGCTCTCTATGTGCGTGGGTTTCACATGCAGGGATTCAGCTGAGAACTATTCAAAAACATTCCATACACTGTCTCTACTGAGTAAGTGGATATTCTGTTGTCATTCCCTAAGCAATGTATATTTATTTGCATAACACTTATCTTATGCCCAGCCTTGTTATCATCTAGAGATACACAGGAGGATATCATTGAATCAGGCATTGCAAGTCACCTAGAATGATTAGAACATAGGAGACTATGCACTAAATAAATAACTTCATTTTTTCCTATGACTCTTCAATGTCCTTCAACTAGACTGTCCCAGAGGGTCCAAGAGTCAATAACCCTATAGATTCTGCAAGATGACTATATATTGAGGTGAAGACCATACAAACCAAGGCAGATCATTGCGAAGCCAAAGAGACAGGGGAAAGACCTAAGCCATGCTGTTCGCTCTGCCGCCATAAAAACCAGGGAGACAGAATGCACCTGGTTCTTTTCTCTTGGGTTGTTACCATTCACTTTCTCACCATTCTTTCCCATATTCTCTTGTAAACTGAGATGGAGATGGCACGATCTTAGTCTAATCCTGTTTTTACTTGCCATGCTAAGATGATCTCTCTAGTCAGTATTGTGGGCTTGATGTCTAGGGCTCATTCGCCGGAGCCCAGAAAAATGCTTTGATTTCTTTTTTCTTTTTTATAGAATTGTATCTTTGTTTTTAATTATGTGTATGTGGTTGGAGGTGGGATGTGCATGTGAACGCAGAAGCCTATGGAGACAAGCAGTGTCTGATGCCCCAGAGCAAGGACTGCAGATGGTTGTGAGCTGCCCAGTGTGGGTGCTGAGACCCAAACTCAGGTCTGAGCCAGAGCAGCAAGTGCTCTTAAGTGCTGAGCCACCTCTCCAGCCCCTTGAATTCTTTTGTTGTTGTTTTGTTTTTGTTTTTGTTTTTTGTTTTTTGAGGCATGGTTTCTCTGTATAGCTCTGGCTATCCTGGAACTCACTCTGTAGACCAGGCTGGCCTCGAACTCAGAAATCCGCCTGGCTCTGCCTCCAAAGCATTCAAAATATAAACCTCTGGCTCAGGAAAAGCATGTTAACATATAATAATAGCATGGCTCAGGCTCATGGTTATCTGTATACTAAAATAGTTCTAAAATGTCTTGGTTTTCTGAGAAAGGAATATCTCCTGATAGAGCAAATTGGACCCAAGAGAGTCCCATATAAAGTAGCTCTCCATGAAACTATAACTTGTTACTCCTGAAAAGTCTATTGCCTATGTTCAAATCCTGACGTCACTATTGTTGGTACTACTGAATTGTTAGAGATGATGGTTCATGTCTATATCCCAGCATCTGGGAGGCAGAAATAAAAGGAGTGCCATGAGTTTAAGGCCAGTGTAGGCAAGAATAAGACCTTATATCGAAAATCAAAGTCACTTAGTTTTTTCCTCTCTTTAGCTATAAGTGGAAGTCATAATAGTAGCCATTGTAGTTTAGATATGATATAATTCCTAAAACACTCATATATTGAAGCCTTGGTTGTCTGATATATCAGGGTTCTGACCTGATCAATGTATTGACCCCTTCATTTATATATATATATATATATGCATATATATGTGTGTGTACATATATGTACACATACATATACATGCATATACATATATACACATATATATACATATATGTACAGATATGTACATGTGAGTATACATACATATATGTGTACCTGCATATGTATACAAATATATGTACATATATGTATATGTATATTATATATTCATATATATGAATTTACATGAATATATAATAGGCATGAATATATAATACTTATATGTATGTATATGAATATATGTGTATGAATATATGTGTATATAAATATATATATATGTATATATGTGTGTAAAGATAGAAGAAATAGGACCCATTTGGAGGAAGTAAGCCACCAAAGACATCACTTTGAAGACTATCTCACCTCTGCCCACGTCCAGTCTCTCATGTTTGCTTCCTGGCTACCATGAACAGACAGCTCTGCTTCCTGTCAGAATGATCCTCTTTCCTTGCCTTGGGCCCAAAGCTATGGAGCCAGCACACCAAAGACTAAAATCATGAGTCCAAATAAACCTTTCTTTCCTTAAGCTGTTTCTCTCGGGTACTTGTCACCGTCACGTAACGTACAGGAATGTTACAGAGGTTAAATGAGATCATATGCGGAAGATGCTGAGAATAGAACCCACCTATAATAACAATGCAACAAAATTCATTACAGGGACTGTTGTTATTGCTCAAGTTTTGACATCTTGGCTACAAATGCCCCCTTGTCTCTACTCTAGTAGCTCTGGCTAAATCAATTTTCACTTTAAAAAGTTTGGCGATCTTCTTGACATAACAGAGGGAATAAGAATGTGGTAATTGGACTTTCCTCTTTCCTCTGGAAATCAGAACATTTTCTCTCAGAGAAGTGCTAAATTCTGTACTCTCTACCTGGAGCGAGGTCTTAATTCCATATTATAAAATCCCTTTAATAAATCAGCGTCACCTCTCCTGATGGGGGTTTGATCCCTCCCGAACTTAAAACAATCCTGCTAAAAACCTTATTAAGAACCACAGGTTGAAAAGAATATTGTCAAAACTTTCTCTCTCCTTTCCTCTCCTCACTTTATTATCTCTTCATTTTTTTTGTCATTTAACTCCAATTATGAGATGCTAAGTGCTTTTGGAAGTTCCATTGTTAATATCTTCTTACAGCACTATTAACGTAAATCAAGTTTAATAGTGTCCCAGCAACTGTAAAAGCAATCAAAAATTCAGTACTCACGAATCATTCTGTAATTTCAGCATAAAATGTTAATAGAAATAATATCTAATACCATAAAATATCAGTAAATTCAACTTTAAATATAGGTGATGAATCTCTTCACTATCCTATAGCATGCGTGGAATATTCTAGTATGAAGTCCTTAATTGGCCAAGCCATATCTCAGTCATGTTCAGGCTGTCAGAAGTCCCCTCCTTTGCCTTAGCCTTGCTAGCCAATCTAAGCAAAATGAGTCACAATTACCAGTCATTTCTTCACGCCAAACGTACCTAGTTATCTGACCACTGGAGTGGGGGGATGCGGGGTGGTTCACAGTCAAGGTCAGAAGAGCAGCCAACCTGAAGGAATGCAAATTAAGACAAAGATGATCCTCGGAAACCCCAAGACTCTGTGTTGTGTGCCATCAGCAAATATGGCTAATATACAGGCTCTGTCTCTGGCGAGCATGCCCCTTCTGGGACAAACCAGACCTGAAATGCCTAATGCTATTTCAGGGCCAGCAGTGAACACAGCTAGCACATAGCCCTGTAAGAAGCATCTTATTCATCAATCACTAGCTGACCCGTTTTTGAGTTTTAAAGTTTGATCGAAGTCCGCAACTTTTTATGAATTGCTAGTTTTCAAATACTTTAATGTATAATAGCATCCACACATTTGTTCGCCAGTCCTTTTAGGGGGCGTGGGTCACAGCATCTTCACATGGACCACTGCCATGTTACTCATTTCTGTCTAAATGCAGCTTCTTTGAAGTAAGGGCATTCGGGAAGGTCATCAGAGTCAGTACTGCTCCTCTACGGGAAGAGCTTCCTATGCACATACATCCCTGCATTGTATTCCAATTTGATTGACATGAATAACTTCCAAACAATGGATTTTTTTTAACAAGATGGATCTGAGATGGTGGGGCCACAATGCTAAGATGCTCCAAAACAGAGACTGATGATCTGGGTTCAAATGGAGTGCAGTAGACAACCATTTCTAGGGCCTCCAAAAGAAAGGGCAGCTTTAATTCATATACAGAGGAAAGGACACTGGCTGGCCAAGCAGCTCAGGAGTGCAGTTCTTACCTAGCACACATGAAGTTCTAGTTTAATCCCTAGTGCCAGAAAATAAAAGAAGGAAATGAAAGAAACAAGGAGGAAGAGAGAGGGGGAAGAAGAAAGGAAGGGAGAAAGAAAAAGGGGGAAGAGAATGGGAGAGAAACTGGAAGAGGTGGTTTAGTTGGTGTTAGGTGAGGAGCCAGATGCAAATATGCAATGTGGGGTCAGAACAAGAACACAGTGCCCCAGTATTCACCCTGTGCTTGGAACATACTATATAGTTCTCATTGCTAATGAGTCCTGGACTCTGGAAATCTGGTAATTCAAAATCTCCTAACTGATGACTAGCTGTGGATCTGATCTCCAGTCATTTGCTGACATCTTCAACCTGGCTTCTTTTGCAGCCTGAGACTGTCCCAAAAAACAAGTGTCAGGCACTTGTTCCTTTCTCCAACCAGTGCTTTCTCCAGGGTGGGACACACCCCTACTATAACACACATTGGCTGGCAGAACACTAATAATCTTTATAATTTTAACATGTGCTTCTAAATATATGTAATTAGGCCATAATCTTGGCTTTATGGGTACTGTCTTGAAAGCTGAGGTTCAATCTATTTAAATAAAATTGTAAGGCCATTCAAGAAAAAAAAATGGTAAATCACAATAGAAGGGTTTCTGAACTAGAATAAAATCAAGATGGTGGCTATCAGATGACTGAAGTCCAAGGAAACCACTTCAGCTTCAGGAAATATCTCTGAATAAGAACACTCTGGGTGCTGTGGGAGATGACCTAGTGCATGCTGGGGGATGGCCCAGTGCATGCTGGGCAAGCATAGGGACCTGAGTTCAGATTCTTAGCATTCACATGATAGCCAGGGGTATGTATCTGCAACGCCATTACTGGGATGAGGAGGAGACAGGAGGATGCCAGCAATGTGATATGGATGAGAAGATAAACACACAAATTGAGCAAATAGAACCCAGAAGTAGACCCACACAAATAAAGCCAAGAAGTATTTGACAAAGAATCTGTAGGACTATAAGAAAAAGACATGAGTCTTCTGAAAATTTCTGGAAATGTGTAAAAAGATAAAGCTTATCACGAGTTATGAGTAACAGAAAAATAAAATGTCGGCAAATAGAAGATACATTTGCTACAATACAGTATATCCACACAGCAGTGCACTAGAGCAACCATTTTGAGACATGGTAAGGACATAGAAAGTACATTTAATGTGTTTATATGTATTTTTTAAATAGTAAGTAAATTATAAAATAGAATAGATATGTGGTATTGCTTTTACTTTTAAGTTTATGGAAGATGTAAACCATTTAAAGTAAATCTATGCATATATAGATATCTATTAAATAAAGTATATACTTCTATGAAAAATGAATAAAATGATGTGCTAAAATTATTACTGTGAATAAAGTAATTTTTTATTTTCCATCTTACATTTTTCAAATTTTCCAAATGTTCTACAATGGTCACATACATCTTTTGTAAGCAATAAAAAATAATAGCTAGATAAATAAATAAATAATAGATGATACAAGATAATAGAGAGAAATAATATATATTCATTTATTACAAAGTTTCACCCAGGAGCTAGTATATAGAACTTCTTTTATCTCCTGGCTCTAGTACCACCTACTTCATAATTCTAAAAGCCTGTTTGTTCTGTAGAAACCCTGCTTTTCATTATGATCAGGGCCACAGATTCAAATGTGATATGTGACTAGATTTTCTTCTTTGAATCATCCCTCATGCAGTAGCAGCATTCAGAGAACCCAAATATAAATACGAAAAACGAAGACAATATCAAAATAACTGAATCATCCTGAGTTGATTCAGAAGGATTCTCATAAGCCCTGGATGTTCCTGAACTGTTTTATTCTTCACATTGGAGAGCTGAGGTCAGGAAAGAGTGGAAGCAGAGGAAACAGCTGTGTCTGACTTGATGTCCAGCTCAGGTTCTCCTTGGGGACCTCCTGGCCCCCACTCCTCTTATAATGGCTCCTTCTCCGGGTCCTTGGGCCTTTATGATCTGTACCCAATCCTTTCAAATTCATCATCCCCTTCTGTTATCTCTGGCATCCCAGACTTTCATCCTGAACCCCTGTTGTTCTTCCAGCCCTGACTAAGGAAGAGAGTTCATTCTCAAGCCAGTGTTCTATAGAAGTTAGAAATAAGTCGATTACAGATACTCAGATATGGTGGCTCTATGAGCCCCCATAGCTTTGCTATATTTCCAAGAGTCTTTGTGTCCAAAGGATTCTGTGGTGCAGTGCCTTCAAGGGTCTCCTTTTTGATTCATTTGCTCTTGCAATAGAGATCCTCTCTAGACCTAGAGCATATCCTGTATAGGATCCACCCACCAATTCCTTATATATAGCTTGTTTGTCCCTGGGGTACACCCTCCTTCACTTATACAAAACACATCCACCCCTCCAAACTTCACCTATCCTGGGCCTGCTTTAGAAGATTTAAAGTACAGGAAAAAAAATGGAATTATAGTGGTTTGAATGAAATTGTTCCACAGAGGCTAGTGTATTTGAACACTTAGTTTCCAGTTGATGGCACTGTTTTGGGAGGCCTTGGAGGTGTAACCTTGCTGAAGGAATTATGTCACTGGGGGTGGGCTTAAGACTTGAGCTCCTTTCAGTTTTCTCTCTCCCTCCTTGCCTCCTTCCTGATCTTAATTCAAAATGTGAGCTTTCAGCTTGATACTTCACACAGGTGGCCATGCCCGCCACTCTCCCCCATCATGATGGACTTTTATCCCTCTGGAACTGCAAGCCCAAATAAACTCTTTCTTCTATACATTGCCTTAGTCATTGTGTTTTACCACAGTAACAGACAAGTAACTAAGACAGAGAGGAAGGAAGGAAGAATGGAAGGAAGGAAAGAAAAAAAAGAGGAAAGAAGGAAGGAAGGGAAGGAGGGAGGAAGGGAGGCAGGTGGGCAGGCCTTTCAATGAAGACAGCCCCAGAGAACCATGGCTTCACAGACTATAAAAAATATACACTTCAGTTCTCACTGCCCCAGATGTTTTTGGTTAGCACAGAAGCTGCACAATGAGCATAGCATCACTAAAGGACTCAACAATCAAAGAATTTTAGAAAATTCTGCTTTGATCCTTTGAGTGAAACTGGACCCGAGGCTCGTAGGGAGTGGCATAATTGGAGCTGTGGTCTTGTTGGAAGAAGTGTGGTACTGGGAGGCAGGCTTTGAGGTTCCAGATGCCCATGCCAGGTCCAGTGTCACTCTCTTTCCTGCTGCCTGCTATTCCAGATGTAGAACTCTCAGCTCCTTCTCCAGCACCATGTCTGCCTGCATGCCACCGTGCTTCCCACCATGATGACAATGGGCTAAAGCTCTGAACCTTTATAAGGGTTGCCGTGATCACCGTGTCTCTCCAATGCAATAAAAAGCCTACCTAAGACAACTGCATATTGCATCTGGCCTTTTGGAGCTTAATATATATGATATGATGTTAAAGGTTCTGAGACTCTTGGCATAAAGACTCTTGGAAGTAGAGCAAACTGTGGGGTAATAGAGCCATTGTATTTGAGTATCTGTAGCTGGTTTATTTCTGACTTCCATAGATAGAACTTCCACTGGCTTGAGGATGAATTCTCCTCCTATTCAGTGTTCACTACCCTGGCCCTTCTCTACTATTAATGGAATCCCAGTCCTTTTACCTCTCAATTTGTTCATACTTTACCTAGTTTTCCTCAAAACATAGTTTCCTGAAGAAGTCTTACCCTATTTTCCTACTGGTCTTCAGCTTTTATTGTGCTAGAATTTTGAACAAGACCAGCATACAACCCACTACCACGATAGCCTCTGCTAGAATTACTGTAGGTGATCCTTTCATTTTATGATCTCTTACCAACAACCCGTGGTCAGAGAGTAATGGGAATCTGCAGTGCCCTTCAGACAGCTGAATGTGGACCGGGCACTGGGTACTCCTTGATGCCACCCTGCCAACTCAGCAGCTCCCATGCCAGGGCTCAACTCCATCCCCTTCTACAGAACAACTTATCCCTGTAGCTCTTGCTCCTCTCCCTCAGGATCAGATGTCATTTTTTGTTTCTGGTCTGTCCAACAGAAATCCAAAGAGGCTGGACTGTTAAGTGACCAAGCCACATTGATCAACATGTCCGATAGATCAAAACAAGCCACAGCCCCAGACCTTCTGCTGTTTCTATGACTTTTGTTTACCCGTAAAGGCCATTTCTGTGGGTGTAAACATCTGTCAACAGGTAATACATGAGCAAGATCTGGTATATCCATATACAAAGGAATATTGCTCAGTCACAAAAAAGAAGCAAGGATCTGGAACAGGCTGAAGCTTGACTAAATCTTGAAGACAATGTTAACTGAGAAACAGTTGCGGGCTTTATGTTGCATGGTTCTATTTATGGGAAATATCCAGAATAGGCAATTCCAGTAGGTGTAGAAAGCAGAGTTGTGATTCCAGGAGTGTGGAGAGGCAGGAATGGGGCGGTGATGTCTACCAGGATGGATCTTCCATTCAGAGAGATGAAGAGCTCCAGAGTTAAATGGCACCAGCAGTGTAATATTTTAAATGTACTGATTACCACTTTACAGTGGTAAAGTATGTGATGAATGTGTTTACTGTGTTCAGGATAAAGGCACTTGCCTCCAAGCCTGATGACCTAAGTCTGATCCCTGAAACCTACAGAGCCAAAACAGACAGTCTTCTCCCACAAGTTGTCCTCTGGCCTCCCAATGCATGGCGCGGTCTATACGCTCACAGATAAATAAACAAATAAATGCCTGCAAGATTTATTTTAAAAAACAAGTTGAAGCTGGGCAGTGGTGGCGCACTTTAATCCTAGCACTTGGGAGGCAGAGGCAGGTGGATTTCTGAGTTTGAGGCCAACCTGGTCTATAGAGTGAGTTCTAGGACAGTCAGGACTATACAGAGAAACCCTGCCTCAAAAAACCAAAGGGAAAAAAAAAAGTTGTCTCATCCCCATCATCAGCCCAATACTATTCTCCATGGTCTTCTGCTTCCTCATCCCCAAATCTCCACTAGATGATCAGCCCCCATATCTCTATGGCGAGATCCAAGATGAATCACACACACTGAAGTTTGCCAGGAGCTGCCTTCTTGTTTAGACTTAGTTGTGACAGACTACAGCATCACCTGCTGTGTTATCTCTTGCCTCCTAAGGGGCAAAAGGAAGACTGAGGCCATGCCGCATCTTAAGCTACATTCTGGGGACCTGGGTCTTCAGGATGCATAGAGTCTACACTACACCAAATATGGGATGAAGTGACGTAACAGCTTTCACTCTTGTAAGGAAACTGAAGCAACCATCGATTTTTGTCTCTTAGAAATGATGTATGGACAATAAAACTCATTCATGGTCTCTTTTTCTTCTTTAAAGTCCCAACATCCATAGGTTAAAGGAATTAGCCCTAAGTTTGCATTTGTGACAAACCCATTGGTAGAGACAGGTGTAAGAATGGAAGTCTATGCCATCTCTGGGACCCCAGAATGTTCTGGATTCCTCTGTTATCAAGAAGGCTTCTTTTTGCCTTCAGTCAAGTCAGAGAGAGAGAGAGAGAGATCCTATTGTGAAGCTGTGAGAGAAACAACCTTTAATCCTTGCAAAGCCCAATAATATTATGTATATTGACTGAAACCCATGGAGTGGGCCTGACGGGTTTTTTCATTACCAGGGTACATTGTAACCTAGCTACCTTTGAAAAGTAACCAACCTCAAGAGGCACTTGACATTTGCAAAGAATTATGGGTGCCCTCTCTATGTCTTCTCAAGTTCCCAAATTTACAATGGTCTTAATTTAAAAGTTAAGCCAGGGGGATCAATTGCTTAGTGTCGGGCCAGGCTGCCCTTTTTAAAACAAAACAAAACAAAACAAAACAAAAAAATACCAAGCCCCTGTGGACCAGTGTGACCTGACTTCCTCCCTTTGCTCAGGTTTTGGTGAGTCGCACGCTGTCCTGTGTTTAATTTTGAAGGAAGGTGTTTGTACTCAAATCCACATTGCATGTCCCAGCCCTCCAGGTGTTACCGAGACACACGAAGGCCACAGCAGCTGGCAATGAGGTGGTGAAAATGGAAAAAAAAAAAAAAAAAAAAAAAAGGACATAAGTCTCTTCTTCAGCAAATCCCCTGGAAATGACACGAAGCCTTGAGGATCGATGCCATTGATCCAGCCGAGGCCTCCAGCCCTGCTGCATCTTGCTCAAAGCAACAGTCACAGCCCAGGGAAAACACTAAAATTATGCCCAGCAAAACTGAGCCCAGATCAACTTGGGGAGCACAAATCCAAATCCAGCCTGCTTCCAGCTTTCTCTATTTGGGCAATGGCCATAGGTCAACATTAGAGCAAGGATCAGTCTGGAATCCCAAGGGGGAGCTCAAGTGGGCTGTGGCCTTGCTCTCCCACATAATTTTATAAGCTTCACTGACACCAGAACCTCAGCATCTCCTGCCGAAACCCACGTCCTGTGTAAGTCAAGACTTAGGGACAAAAGAGATAGCGAAGGTATGTAACTTTCTTGAAAACATCAGAAGGCAGGTAGGTATGGTGCAGAACTGGAGAGGCAGATGGGTAGGGAGATCTCTGAGTTTGAGGTCTGCCTGACAAAGAGAGAGAGAGAGAGAGAGAGAGAACTCCCACAATATTTGAACCTGTGGTGATCACATTGTCTATCTTTGTTTCCTATAAAAGTCAGGTGTCTTAGTCAGGATTTCTATTCCTGCACAAACATCATGACCAAGAAGCAAGTTGGGAAGGAAAGGGTTTATTGAGCTTACACTTCCACATCGCTGTTGATCACCAGAGGAAGTCAGGACTGGAACTCAGGCAGGAGCTGACACAGAGTCCATAGAGAGATGTTTCTTACTGGCTTGCTTCTCCTGGCTTGCTCAGCCTGCTCTCTTATAGAACACAAGACCTCCAGCCCAGGGATGGCACCACCCACAAGGGGCCCTACCCCCTTGATCACTAATTGAGAAAATGCCCCACAGCTGGATCTCATGGATGCACTTCCCCAACTGAAGCTCCCTTCTCTGTGATAACTCCAGCCTGTGTCAAGTTGACACACAAAACCAGCCAGTACATCAGGCAAACCATAATCACTCATAAATGAATTCAAACTGTTTTACCACTGTCTGGTACCCAGACCCCAAAGGTGAATGAGCTGACACTTAACAGTAGAGTTTCCTGTCTAGAGTGGATAGAAAACTGTCTCCACTATAATCAGTAGAAGACTATAGGAGTGCTCTAGGGATCCCAGAGGAGGGAAGTGATTCAGAGAGGGAAGCTTTTGCAGAGAAGCTGGCCCTTACTAAGCTACAGACATATTGGTAGGAGCCTTGAAAGACATAGTAAAGACTGCATTTGCCCTGCAAGCAGTGCAAAGTCTAAAACAAAGGAGGGGTATAATGCTTTGTCAATTTAAAAAAAGATACACCGAGGTAGCAAATGTATCAGTCAGCTATTGCTGTGTAACAAATCTTCCTCAGACTATCTTAAAACAGATATATGTTCTTTGACTCTGTTGGGTTGAGATCAGCTTGCCTGGGCTCCAGATTGCAAGCCAAGTTCAAATGAACTTCATTGCTCAGGATTTTCAAACCAGTCCCTATTCAGGGTATATTGATCTGTAACAGATCCATAGGGCATAAGCATAGGGCATAGACAAAAGACTCAATGCCTCTAGAGATCCCACTCTAGAATACACACACACACACACACACACACACACACACACACACACACACGCTCACTCACACACGCTCACTCACATACACACATACAGGCTTACACACATGCATACACATACAAGCACACATTCATGCACATGCACACTCAGGCACAAGCACACACATGCACAAGCACACACACCAAGAGACAAATGCAGCTGTGCAATTGAACCACACACCACACACCAACACATGAGGGAGCGTGCCCTGCACCTTCAGTGAGAAGAACTGTAAACATCATGAGACGAAAGCTGTGGACGTATGATTCTCAGATGCAGAAGGCATGAAGAATTGTGAACAGCGATCCTTCCTCCCACGCCCAGGGAAAAGACAAGCTGGGGGTGGAGAAACTGCAGGCGGCTTATGATATGTTGAGTAGGATCCCATGTAAAACAGAAGGAAACAATCCATTTAGGAACACACGGAACTCTTCTGAAACTGAGGGATCCAACCGAGCTGGCCTTGTTCGTCTATTTAGAACAGGGAGAGAGCACTAGCTGCTGCGTTAGTGAGTGGCTGGTTGAAACACTCAGGAATTCCTAGTTGAGTTATAGACTTGGCAACGGCTGTCTTGCAGGCCCATCTGGTTTGAATTGGCAAAAGTGCAGCTGTGCCTGCTGGTGGGTGAGCCTCTCTTTTGAGTAATGGGTCTGTGTGGAAAGGGTGGAGAAAGGATGAGACCGTTGTCATGAAAAATGGGTAGAGAGAACACAGAGCTACTAGTGGTTTCGCTCTGCCGCAAGGAAGTGGGCCTGTGGTTCTGGGCTAGAAGACAGATTCCTGTAGGGTGACTGGGTTCCCCCTCTGTATCTCCAGAGCTGTCACCCACACTGGGCTCACATGGCCACTTCTCATCCTTGGGTTATGAATTTATTGTTTTGCTTTTATGGGGACTTGGATAATTAGTTTCACGTTTTTAATTTATAGCAACAGCTAAGCTTTTTTAATCTGTTATTTATAGCAAAGAAAGGAAGGAAGGAAGGAAAAAAGAAAGGAAGGAAGGAAGGAAGGAAGGAAGGAAGGAAGGAAGGAAGAAAGAAAGAAAGAAAGAAGGAAAGAAGGAAAGAAAGAAATTGGAAACATTGTAAAGATCAACAGCAACAAAAAGGTCTGAGACCCTTGAGTATCTCTGAAACTGAAGGTGATGTTGAGCCAGCTGGGGAGAGGTGATTGTCCATACAGAGAAAGGCCCTTGGGTAAGATCCTCTCTCAGTGTCATCTAGCTTCCCTCCTTTGCTTTAGACAATCACAGGATCCATAGTGAAGTACAAAAGTAGGCAGTGGTACATGTCATAAGCCAAAGGCCACAGGCATGTCCCACCTCCTGATGTTATAACACCATGCTGTTGTCTACAAAGTTCACAATCCAGAGCCCCATGGATAAGTTCCTACAAAAGAAAAAGAAAAAACAATTCTCATTTTAAGTGGTTTATGATTTTATGCTGGCTCTCATTCATGGGTTGTCTTTTGCCACAGTAGCCCAAGGGCCCCAGCCTGGACATGTCTGAAACGGAGCAGGTTCAAGCCATCAACTGTAAGCGATGAGTCTAAGCATCTTCATTTACATCTAGGTCGGTCAACTGCCTCAACTGCCATGCCTCCTGTCTAGTGTGGGAGAATGGCTGGTAGGTTCCCAGATCCTGTCTCCTTTGCACTGAATTGAGTTTGTAGCCTCATCTTAAGTTCACACGAACAACCTCTGTCCCAGTGGTAGGTCTTAGGAAGCCAGGCCTCAGGCCTTCCATTTAGCCCTACTACTGAGGTAGCAGGAGGCAGGCGTGGATTGTATCCAGACTGGTAGCTACAGCCCTGAGCTATCGTTGCAGCTTCCACCCCAGCTTTGATCCTTTGCCCAAGCCTATCTAAGCTGGAGTGTTGAAGGGTTAAATACAAAACACCAGACTGCGATGGAGCAGTAAAGGAGGACAAAGAGGATACTGATGGGCAGCTGGGGTCCTGCCCCTCCCTCCCAGCATCTAGGCCAAGGGGTCTCAGTGTTTACTGAATATTAAATAAATACCAATTGAATCGTCTGTTTAATGAGGTGTATCAAACATGTAATAAGATACATATCTATTAAACAGTTGTGAAATCTCAGTAAATATGTTCTTAATAATCAAGGGTGCAGATGGCTTACAGATTGGACCAGAGAACAAAGACAGAAGGAGCCTGTGTGAGGAACTGAAGGGCCATCTCCTGAAAGCTGAGAAGGCGGATGATTTTGCAGCCAGAATTTGATACATGTATCTGGGCTGAGCCTGAGTCAGAATGGGAGCCAGGCCCATAAAGGGCACTCTGTAAACTTCAAAACTTCAAGATGAAGGGCAACAGCCACAGAAATGAAAGACAGACAAATGGCTGTTCACAAAAATGCATCCCCCACCCCCTGTGTTTTAAGCAGAACTTGAAGGTCCAGGAGTGCACAGGAATCTCCATCTCAACATGCACTCCTTGAACGTCCCCCAAACTGCAGAGACTGGCCAAGAATGAGAAAACAAAGGAGTCACATGATATGTAGGGGAGGATTATTAACTTGTTTTTCTGTCTCTTAAAAAGTGGTAATTATCATATTATATTGCAATGTGCTATTGAGGTTACTTTAGAAAACTACTGAAAACTGATCGCTTTCTCCTCCTCGTGCATGTAGGTCAAACCCAGAGTCTGGTTCGGTGGGATTGTTTGCCAAATAATTGGTGTTTAGAACTGAGAGAAGGATAGAGGAGTGGAATGTATGGGGCAAGGCAGGGTCTCTTAAAGGGAACTATGGAAGAGCTCCAAGCATAAGACATGCTACCTAGCATTCCCTGAGTCAATGGGCACAATGAGAAAGGCTAGGTGCTCTCAGCTTAGCTCTGGTCCCATGACTCCATCCAAAGGGCAAAAGAATTCTCTCACGTGGTCCCACACAGTCAGAGCTATGAAACTCAGGGGTCTATTCTGTCTTTCAGATGATAAGGTATCCAGATAATCAAAAGGACAATGATGGTAATACTTCACCTTGTTGTTCCTTCCTGGAAACCTGGCATTGTCCTCAACATTTACATGTACTCATGTATCTAAACCACAAAATAGCCATGAACAGATATCATCTTTCTGTCCAATCAAGAACAAGGAAGGTGGGCTAGAGAAATGGCTCAGAGTACTTGCTGCTCTTGCAGAGAACAGGTTTGGTTCCCAGCACCCACCTGGTGGCTCTCAACTCTAACTCTAACTAGAGTCTCTAACTCTAGCTCCAAGTGATCCAATACCTTCTTCTGGCTTCCTGTCTTGAAGACAAGAGGCATGCCTGTGGTGCACATGCATACACACATGAAAATACTCATGTGTATAAAAGTAAACATGTTTTTACAAGAAACGGGGAGAAGGTTGCTGGAGGGATAGTTCAGGGGATAAGAGCACCTGTGAATGTAAGAACCAGCGCTGTGAACCCAGCACTCACATAAAAAGCTAGGTGTAGCCATGTGTGTGCTTGCAGACCCAGCACTGTAGCTGGCAGAGACAGGAGGATTTCCAGGGGCTCTATTCTTAATACATGGCGCATACACACACACACACACACACACAGAGAGAGAGAGAGAGAGAAAGAGAGAGAGAGAGAAAGAGAGAGAGGAAGAGAGAGGAAGAAGAGAGGGAGAGAGGAGGAAGAAGAAGAAGAAGAAACAACTTTGTGGGGGGGTTAGTTTGTCCTTAAAATTTATTTATTGTTGTGTTTGTATATGTGTCTATGTGTACATTTGTGCATGTGTGTGCCTATGCCCACAGAGGCCGGAAGGCATCAGATCCTCTGGAACACAGCCTGGTGGAAGCTGCTAGTTATGGATACTGTAAATCAAATTCTAGCCCTCTGCCCGAGTCTCGAAGCAACTAGCCATCTCCTCAGCCCTTTGTTTTTGTTTTAAATAAAATGTGGAGCCAACAAGCAAGCCGGCATTTTGAGATGATAAATGGAAGTGATATAAAATAAAAGTCAGCCTGTGACATCATCCTAACATGGACTTTGAATCTAAAGCAGGCCTCGTAGCCTCAGGCTCTGTTCTGTAGAAAGAACCGAGAGAGAGACTTTTCTGTTCATATCTGGTCATTCAGTCTCAAGAGGAGAGAGCTGGGTAGGAACAGAGTATAAGAATTTCGTGAGTCAGGCTGGCGAGATGGCTCAGTGGGTAAGAGCACTGACTGCACTTCCGAAGGTCCTGAGTTCAGATCCCAGCAACCACGGTGGCTCACAACCACCCGTAATGAGATCTGACGCCCTCTTCTGGTGCTGTCTAAAGACAGCTATAGTGAATTACGCTGGAGCGAGCAGGGGCCAGAGCAAGCAGGGCCAGCAGAGGTCCTGAGTTCAATTCCCAGCAGCCACACACATGAGAGCTCACAGCCATCTGTACAACTACAGTGTACTCATACACATAAAATAAATAAATAAATAAATAAATAAATCTAAAAAATGATTTCATGAGTCACTCTTTATCCCAGCGCTGGGGAGAGAGAGGCAGGAGGATCTCTGGGAGTTTAAAGGTAGCCTGGTCTACATAGTGAGTTCTAGGCTGACAATGTATGATATACAGTGAGACCCTGCCTCAAACTAGAGAGAGAGGAAAAAAAGCATCCTGCAGGTCATCGTTCTATCTTCGGGGGCATGGGATTTTATTATTGTGTCTCCTGAATGCTCAGAAAATGGGAGTAATATTTGAAAAGATCTTTTAGGAGCCCCCAGAAATGAAGAAGTTCTTCCCTTCATCTAGAATGCTGCCTCAGTTGTCCCCCCACAGAAGAGTGTGGCCTATGGGCTTGGAAAGAGGATTAACTATGGCATTGTAAATGTGACTCTTCTGAGCTGACATGGAGCCTTGCTCTGTACGCTCCAGGTTATTAGGGTTAGCAGAAAGAATGTGCATTTATTTACTGAAGGTACTTTATAAATCAATACCTTGTTTTTGAATTCAGGTCAATAGGAATAACTCTGAAACACAACCAACAACTACAGCAACCCTAAAACAGCATTTTCAACTTATTGATTTTTTTGAAAAGTATCTTTTCCTGGCATTATTCACACACCCTTGATAAGCAACTCAATGCAATCAAAAAAATGTAATGGATTTTTTTAACCCCCAAATATATATTTATATCTTTTTCCCCCCCCAACATGTCTATGAATGGTAGCCAGCTGACTTCTTTGGACTAGATACGTTGGTGGGAGAGATGCAGAAAGGAAGCCTGTGTTTATCCCCTGCCCTTTTGCTGTCTGTTTTAGAGAACAGCCAAACAGACCAACAGTTATTGCCATTCAAGTATATCCCATCTTTCAGTGATTTTAGATATTTATCTAATTTTTCCAGGACCTGTGTTTCTTCCCATGAGGCATCTATTGAGTATGATAACTGGCCACAGTCTACATCTGTGCTCTTCTGCATGCACACAGCCAGGTGGAACACTCAATCTGAGATATCCATAGACTCTATGGTGTTAGTGAACACCCAAAGTTATTTGCATATACGTGTGTGCTTATTTCTTACAGAGGGGAGAACATGCATGACTCCAACCAGGACATCCATGACCCTGAGAAACTGTTCCTTGCTCCTCTAAGTTGGTCTCTGGGGACTCCTGGTTTTCCTGTGGCATCTGGGGTCAAAGGAACTTTCATATTCATAGACAGAGATTTTGGACCCGTTTCACTTTAAATTCTCTCCAAAGTAGTTTTCTGACAGCTATGCGATACTGTGCATACACACATATATATATACATGGTGATGTATATATGGTACAGGGACAGACACTAAATAAGAAGCTGTCCTCTGTTAAGTTTGATGTTTAAAAATATAGGCAACAGTGTTTCAATTTGTCCCCAACAAAACTCTATTGGAATCTATTCCCAACGCAACTGTACTGTGAGATGAGGCCTAACGATAGTGTTTCTAAAGAAGCCATAGAAGGGATTGTTGAAGCAACAGACACTGCTTTGCAGGAGTATACTTGGCAGGCATTCTCAAGACCCACCAAAATGGAAGTGGGCTCGTGGGAATGAGTCTGCTCTTCTCTTCTGTGTTTTTTCCTCCCCACAAAAGATGCCACATTAGCAGAGGCATCACCTTGGAGACACAGGCTAGACCCTCACGAGACCCCGAAACAGCTGCCATCTTAAACGCAGAATCTCAGTTTCCAGGACAGTGTACAATTTCTCTTGCCTATAACTTACTTAGTCTATGGTACAACCTTATGGTACAAATGGGCTAAGGCGATACTTAACTCTTCTCATTAAATTATCTTGGGTTGGCAAATATTAATTTAATTGAAATTAAATTAATGAGATTATCTTTATTTTTAATGTTTTGTTGGCATTCATTAATTATATATAATAGGTTTCATTATGACTTTTTTATAATGTATATAACATATTTCAATTGTATTTACCCCACCCCCCTCTTTTGCCCTCCTCTGACTCCTATTAATCTATTTCTTCTTCCCCAATTAGCCCTTCTTCAATCTGGGTGTCTTTTCTTCTTGTGGCCAATGGATTTTGTTAGGGTCTTTTACAGGAACATGTCTGGGAGTTTGTTTATAGGACCATGCACCAACACCGCTCAAGAAAATGTCTCTCCTTCCCCCAAAACTGTGATCTGTGTATAAATCTTCAGGAAGATAGGGGGCCCACAAACCTCTCTCCCTTCCATAATAGAGTATTGACAGGCCCGATCTTACAGGAGTTCCTGTGCAGTTAATCGCAGCTGATGAGAATTCAAGATGATAACCATCTCATACCTTGAAGTCAGTATTCCACACCGTGTTCCCTCCCTTCTCCCAGCTCTTGCATTCTTTCTGATCCTCCCATTTATAATGGTCCCTGATCCTTGAGAGGGTAACAGAGATGCCCCATTGTGGCTGGATATTCAGCAATCACTGATTCCCTGCACATCAGCCAATTCAGAGGCTCTGTGGTTACCGCTACTTCCCTGGGAAAGAAGCTTCCCTGACTGAAGCTGATAGCAGCACTACTCTACAAATGCAGACAGAGTAGTAATGAGGTCATTTCATGGGCTATTATGTCCATTGAGCAAAACAGTAGTGGTCTATCTACATGGTCCTGTGACCTCCCTAGCCACAGATTTTTGAACAGGTATACATTATAAGATAAGAATTCCATTGTGAAAACAGGCATCAAATTGGATTTTTTTTAAGGTGGTTACCATCATAACAGGTTTGCCACTATTGTAGCAGTGGGCTCATCTATCTTATGTACTCGGTATGGTTACACGCACGTTCCACATGACTAAGACCACTGACGGTTTCCTCAGTCCATGCTGTGAGTGCTAGCTAGCAGAAAAGAGGCTCCCAGCCCAGTTCCATCTCAGTTTCTTTATGTCTTGCAGCCAAGGTGCATGGTAACCTCAGCAATACGGCCTTTTACTGGCTAGTTCTAAGGAACCAATTATTTTAATGTTTGACCATTATTTGCTTAACAAAAAAAAAAATGGTGATTTCTTTGGTCAAATGCAATAGATTATATAGTATTAGTCCTGTATATGGGTCACTGTTTTTGAAATTTTGCATTTGTTTGGATAAAGGAATTTTACCATGTTATATAACCCAGATTATTTTTATAAAATAACTTTTTCTTCTTAAATGTTTTATTCATTATTCCTGCTGATAAAATAATGTATCATTTGAAGAAGATACAGAAAAATGCTGGTAATGTGATCATCTAGAAATAGCCATTCTTTTTTCCCCAGTGATAACAAGTAATAATGAAATTTATTTTGAAACAAAACTTTTGTGTATATAATTTTCCCTTATTAAAGACAAGACATAAGTTGCATGCTAATGAGACACATGTGCTTATATTCACATAAAAAGTTAAATCTTGGATTAATATTTGATGCTACAGGGCACAGAGCATCTTCAACTTCTCCAGAATTGATTGATGCTTTGATTTTATACTTGAAAGTGCTGAGAACACCACTTCACATAAATACACAGTACTAAATGGTGAAACTGTGGTTAGGGTCCTTTCAGAAACTGTTGGAAATTTGCTCTAATCCTAAGCTAAAATCCAGCTATTCTCTCTGTGTGTCTCCTCTCTCTGTCTGTCTCTGTCTATTATTATTATTATTATTATTATTATTATTATTATTATTATTATTATTTGGCCAAATCTACTCCTATCCTCCTCCTCCAGCTTCTCCCCATCCTCCATTTCCTACCACTTTTCCTCCCCACTCCATGTGTCCCTTTTAAAAAACAAAACAGAAAACAGTGAGTTCACTTCTTTCTGCCCTTGTACAAGATTCTTATTTTAAATGTGTATGTGGGAGAGAAGAGGGGCCTATTGCCTGCATGTGTGCTTGTGTACCACTTAAGTGTCTGATGTTCTCAGAAACCAAATCCCCTGGAAGTAAAGTTTTTAACTGTTGTGAGCTGCCAGGTACTCGGTATCAAACCTAGGTCCTCTAGAAGAGCAAGAAATGTTCTTAACCGCTAAACCATCTCTCCATCCCCATTGTACATGGTTCTTCAGAATCTATTCCTTTAACTCAGTTTTCTGGGTGCATCTACATCCCTAAGAACTTTTACTTTTTCATCTTGAATCCTACCTATGTCGTTAGGCACTATTATGCAAACACTTTTCATTTTATTTAAATCACCTTGTTAAACTGATGTAAATATTTATTTGGATTATAAAAGGAACCAACATGTTCATTTTTTTAAGTCCTTAAGTGCAAATGATAATGTAGAGTTAAATCATTCTTTATGTGGCCACCTAGAACAATCATACCTGTGATAATGGTGTAAAGTTCTCTGTCAACACAGACTGTTTGGTATATTATTATAAATGTCTTCGGGCAAACACATCTCCTCCTTTCTCAACTAAAGTTTTTCCACTTCATGTCACCCAGTTAGCCTTCACAAGCTTCTATTGTTTCATGTTGGTCATAGATGCTGCAGTAGAGATAGAAGATCACCAAGATGCTAGCTAAGCCTTCAGTTACTTTTATTCAATCATTACATAAAATTAATTGGGGCTGCTAAAGGTTCCAACTGCCAAAGTTGTCTTGCCCTTGCTGCCTGAGACCAGATAACCCACACAAATGTCAGTCCCTTCTGATCATGGCCAGCCATAATCACAAGTGAGAACTCTACGTTTGCCAGGAGTGTCTTAGGACCAAGGTTTGTCCCCTGGCAAGCTCGCATGTAGCACTGAGTGCAGACTTTCCAGGGAGACAACCTTTCTTGAAAACAATTTCTCAGCCTTTTCTGATTAACATAAACATAGCAAAGGCTTTGCTGAAACATTTCACACAAAACCAGACACAAAGGCTTTGCTATACATTACACTGAAAGCCAGAAACAAAGGTTTTACTTTACCTATTATGATCAGTTTCTATCATGTGTATATGACACCTTTGATGATAAAATCAGAAAGTAGTTGAGAGAATGTTCTAGAAACTCCATAGTTCTGTAGTATTCATTCCTCCAGATTAAACCACTAAAACAAAAGGAGTAGACATACATTTATATCTTTTGTTTCCAAATTGGTTTCCAAAATATCCTAATTTGCATTCCCACCTGCCTCGTTAGAGGGGCTCTTTCATATTTTCATGCTGACATTGGGGTTCCACTTCTTACCTCTTCTCTAGGTTTCCAGATGAACTTAATAAACAAAATGTTACTTTATGTCAATTTGCATGACTGATTTTTCCTGATGTAGACATTGTTTTCCCAATTATCTCTTTCTACTCTCTGCTTTTGCCCCTCTGGTGAAACATTTTTATTTTTAAGATGGCTGACTTCAAGATGGCTGACTCACGTTGACATCCGACCTTAATTCCTAGTCTACAATTATGAAATAAGTGAGCTCTGAACTCATGCCTTTGGCTTCATTATTACTTACTGCCAACAAATGAGTTAACCAGACACTGTTAGAAATTTCTGGCCAGAAATACAAAATGTTGAAACCACAAGAAGGCTTCTCATTATACCCTGCCTTAGCAAACTGCCTTACACAGCCTAATCCTGTGCCCTTTCATTTAAAAGGAACGTGAATAGCTTACACTTTTTTAAAAAGAAAGTAGCAACAGAAGAGTAAAGGTAAAGTTTGTTTTGTTTTCTTTGTTTAGGATTGACACCTGTCAATCATGATGGCCTGTGATGTGAGTCTTTCTGCCTTCTTCCCTCCTGTTTGAGTTTCTTTATACATACACTCTCAGATAGTTGGGGCTATAAACCTTGCAACAAGGAAAACTATATTAGTGCTTTTCTACAGTCACATACAAATAGGTACCTTCCAAATGTCCTGTTTGGGTGTGGGTGTACTTCCTAAGCAGTCTGTGGGTATCTACCCTTAATATCTGTGAGGAATCACTTCCAGGATATCCTTAGGAACATCTAACTCTAAGATGCTTACAATGTTTAAGATGCACTCTTACACATGTGCATAGAACATACACATATCCTGGTATATGCTTTAAATCACCTCTAGGTTACTTACTGTGTTTAATACAATCAAAGGCTATAGGAGAAGCTGTTATACAGTATTGTTTTAGGAATAATGACAAAAACAGAACCTGTACATGTTCAGCATATAGACACAATGTGGGTGTGTGTATGTGTGTGTGTGTGTGTGTGTGAGAGAGAGAGAGAGAGAGAGAAAGAGAGAGAGAGAATGTACATGTGCAGGCACACACATGTGTTTTGTTGAAACAACAGATGAGAGACTAGTAAGCATAGAGGGCTGACTGTCCACATAGAGATAGCAAAAGGAAGAGTAGAAAGGAGAAATGTGATATATTTAAGGGGATGCGATACTAAGGATAAAGGAGAAGGCTATAGTCTATAAGAAAATCCTCAAGAGGTCGTCGATGCTGTAACCATGCTCTGGCCTAGATATGAAAGGAAGACTGAACTGTGGGTTTTCCTGGGGATAGAAAGAGATCAAAATTGAAAGGGAAGCACCCTGATATAAATGTCTAAAACCCAGCAGACTCCCTGTTTTCCTGTGTTCTACTGACCAGATCGCTTCATTAACCACCCCCCAAAGCTCGCCGATATCAATAGCGGTTCATAATGATGACCCGGAGGCACAGCGAGATCTCAAAGTGCCCTCTGACTCATCAAAGAAATATTAAATTAAATGTATTTTGCGGAGATCTAATTCCTTTAAAATTGGTGATCCATGTGTGGTGTGTATGATAATTCCCTATTAATTCAATATTTGATTCAACCAGAGCAATATTTGAGTAATCCATTTTCCAACAAAAGTGAAGAGTTGATGCCCGTTTTTTAAAATGTTGAGTGCACCTCCCTCGCACGTCTATTCTGTGATACATACAGTGCTGAAGGATTTGCATAAGCACTGCTCAATGCCTGATGTTTCCTCGCTCTGCTCTGCAATAAAAGTTCACTTTTGAAACCTTACATTGTGATGGGGGGGAGGCAGTCCATTTGCCATCTCCTTAAGAAGTTCAGCCAAATTGTAAATGGCAGAAGGGACAGCGTCATTTGCATACATAATCACGTTAAGAGTAATGGAACAATGAGACGCATCATTTATGGGAAGGAGGAACAATAGCAGACAGCTTCCAATCCTTGGGACACTCGGAGTAATTTATTACATGGCTGATGTTTTCTTTCTAATCTCCACGAAATGATCTCTTCTTGAATGATACACAGGAGGAGCTGCTATCCCTTGTGTATTATCTTTACTGCTTTACAATTCTTGAGTTCAGAGCTAATGGGATCACCCTGTGTCTCTCACATACAGAGACACAGACAGACACACAGACAGACGGACAGACAGACAGACAGACAGACACACACACACACACACACACACACGCATACACAGAGTAATTTCAGTCCAAATAACATCACAAGAGTTCAATGAAACATCCTCTCAGGACAGCAGACTTGAATTAAATTAATTTAATCTCTGCATCTAGCTATTGAGTATGGTTCTCTGTACATTGACAATTTGCCAATTGCTTGCTTCCTATTTCTAATCAATCTCACAGATAATTTACCAGCCAACTGAATCATTTTACTAGCCTATCACCCCTCCTCTACCTGACAGGGAACAAAGTAAATACAATCAGCCCTGCTTTACACCCTCAGAAATTTATGATGACCCCAGGCAAGGAGCTTTCTGCAAGACTAATTTATGTATAGTGGCATCTGTCACCATGGCACTTGGACACGTCCTGGGCTTTTTTTATTAGTTATTCCTGGTAACAGCCCTCTGAGATCACAAGGTAGGGTCAGCTACACCCTTCTCCCAAGGCTTCTTAAATTGCATTATATGTGTACATCGGGGGTCCATCCCTCAAGTCAAGAATATGCTCTCATAGGCCATAGATCAAAGTCACCTTGAATATAAGGACTCAGAGTATATGCCAGGCCCAAATTCGTTATTATGAGTCGAGTCTTTATTTCTTCCGCCATAATAAACACCAGTTCAGGGAGGAAATCACTTTCCTGAGGTTGTAAAGCAATTAAACAGTAGTGACATTGTCACCCTTGAAGTTAATGGTTAAGCTAAACTCATGGAACCCTGGGTTCAAATCTTGACCCAGCTTCTTACTCATCCTTTGGCTTTGGTAAATCACTTTAGTTACCTCTCCCACCCCACATACAAGTACTGTCAACATCTTTCTTTCTTAGCTGTTTTGAGACAAGGTCTTGTTCTCTATCTCAGGCTGGCTGTGAGCTCATGCTGATCCTGCCTCCCAGCCTCCGGGGTGCTGAGGTGACAAGCTTGCAGCCATATCAATTTATTAAGCATCTTTAAAATGAGGAGAGTGTGAAGCTGGGGAAACAGTTCAGTTGGTACAGTCCCTGCTGGGCAAGCATGAGTACCTGGGTTTGGACCCCTGACACCTATGTGCAAGGCTCACATTGTGGCTCACACCTGTAACCCCAGCACCACAGAGGATGGAGTAAGATCCTTGAAGCTTACTCATCCATCCTTCTGACTGAATCAATGAACTCCAAGCTCAACTAGAGTCCCTGTTGCAAAACAGTAGGCTGAAGATGGATAGAGGAAGACACTGGAAGTTGACCTTTGGCCTCTATATAAACACTCACATGTGAATATGTGCTTGTATGTACTTGTATGTGCACACAGGTTATTGTGGAGAATGGAAGAATAATAGTTCCTCAATTAATTGCTTCATGGCCTAGGCCGTTTGCCCTTTTCTGGGTGTAATCTGTATTTAAGCCTACAAGGTGAAGGACAGCTACTAGGAAGATACCAGGCTATAGAGGAAACTAGCCTGGCAGGCCACCTTCCCTGTCTAAACACCTGGTGTTGTTTTAAAAACAAAAACAAAAACAAAAAACAAAAAACCCTCAGGTCCAGGCAAGAAATTTGTAATTTTCTGTTACAAAATCACAGATTAATGGAATTTTCTTTTTAATTTTACTTCAGTACTCCAGTGGGGGCAGAGAGCAATTGAAAAGGGTCTTTGCCAACAGTCAGCACAAACTCATACCAGTTCAGTTTTCATACAGAAGCCAGAAGCACCGGATTCAACTTTCTCTTCTGACTTACAGGTACATGACTGTCACCACAAAAAGGACATGCTCAGGCCTCCCTAACACATTAGATAATGGCACTTTAACATGCATAAGTGACCTTTGGGAATAGCCTGCCTCCTGTGGCAGGTGTTCCATGAGTGTCGATAAGTTTCACTGTTAGGCGCCTCAGCTGTGGTCATCCTGCCTCATCCATTAGTCTTGATGAAGAAGGTAAGTTTCTGTTTTGTTTTAAATTTTATGTTTTGTTTGTTTCTTTGTCAGATGGGTGTACACACTCTACTATATGCATGTGGAGGTCAGAGGACAACCTTCAGGAGCTGGTTCTCCACTTCTACCAAGTAGGGCCCAGAGATTGAACTCAGGACGTCAGGCTTGGCAGGGGGCGCCTCTCCCCACTGAGTCATCTTGCCAGCCCCAATCAGTTGGATTTTAATATCCAAAGCTAGCAAGGTTCTCATGCCAGTTCAAGGCGATTTGACTGGCTTTCGAGTTTTTCTGATTTTGTGGTACCATATAAATTCCCATCAGTGTTTCAGAGACAGGGACGAATAGGCCCTGGGCAGGAAGCAGGTTTAAAGCTTGAAGATAAGAAAAAAAAAAAAAAAAAAAAAAGAAAGAAAGAAACTAAAACTTGAATCCTGACCTCATAGAGCTTACATCCTGCTCAAAGAGAGTGGGCTGTGCTCCCACACAGATCTTTCTGTGAGATTTTATTTCAACCATGTACATATGCAGAATATAAGAGGCCGGATCATGAAACGCTCCAGAGGAAGCAACATGAAAGCAGAGTCATCGTTCCTCCTTACGATCTCTCAATCTCTTGTCCTGCCTGGTGAGGCTCCAGATGCTATGCAGTGAGGATGCGAGTCTAGCTTTTGCTTGGTATCAGTCTTCCAGGGGAGGGATTCCAGGCATATGGAAGGGATCTCTGTGGAGCTCTGTGGTGCTGGATAGTATGTTGGGACTTGATGGGTTAGCTACCATCTGACTTAAAGAGCATCTCCTACAGTGTAAGGAGAGACCAGGGAAGCTTGCTGAAAGAGATGATGGGGGAAAATATGGAAAATTAAGAAGTGACTGGGATATATGCCCAGGAGTGGTATAGCTGGATCCTCTGGTAGTACTATGTCCAGTTTCCTGAGGAACCACCAAACTGATTTCCAGAGTGGTTGTATCAGTTTGCAATCCCACCAGCAATGAA
>NW_022196905.1:246659098-246671480 GCF_008632895.1 Mastomys coucha
GTTTTTTGGAGGGGAAACTGGGAATGGAGAAATTTACGTGTAAATAAAGAAAATATCTAATAAAAAATTTAAAAAAAAAGAGAGAGACTGGGAGATTAAGAAGAAAAAAAAAAGGCATGTAAAGGCATGAAAGCGAAATTGGGAGTGGGCAGCTGGAACTTGGTGGCATCCCTGATACTTCAGAGAATGCTGGAGGGTTGGCCATGAAAGTAGATCAGGGGTTGCTGGGATGCTTGGGACTTTGATGAGGGTGGCACAGGTGACCATTCCAAACAGACGGGAGAACCAGCACCATCACAGACACAGAGATGTGCAAAGTGCGCAACATGAAGGCAGATCAACACTCTAGCATGTCAAGGAGAGAGGATGCCGAATAGGATCTGTAAAGGAAACATGGACCCCGGAGTTCATCCTCCTACTGTGGAATTCCTGTCTGGGTCCCTCCGTGCCATCTGGCTGGCCCAGTTCTCAGAGCTACAATACAGGCATTTTTAACTCCAGCTGCCCACACATCTCCCCCATCATAGTGATGGTTTTACAACTTTGATTTTGACTCTGGGCCAAACTGGCCATATGGCTAGGCTGTCTCAGTAAGAGAAACTCTTTGCTCCATTTGCCCTGGGCCATGTCCCAGGTCTCCTCTCAGTGTCTAACTGCCAGGTGGCTGTTGGTCTCCTGTTCTGACCAACAGTAGCATCAGGAAAAGATGGTTAAGAAATAAACACTGAAGAGACAGTTGCTTCAAGAAGGAATGCGTTCTTTTAGTGATGCTCATTCTAGAAGATTCTAAGAGCAGAGAATTCCCCAGTCCAGCCTAGATTTGGAACACATGGATGAATTTTAACAAGGTACATATTCTTCTTATGCATCTTCTGAGGTGAGAGGTGCTGGCTGACTTCAGGCTGTAGAGTGATTAAAGTCAGCTCAGATCTTTGCATTTAAACACCTTTTTATTTTTTCTTTTAAGAGGGTGTTCCTGTGAGTCACAGAAAACAAAGATCGTTGTGCTGGATTATGTTCTTGGTGTTTTCTGAGAATTGTGTCAATCTTCAGAAAGAACAGCCATCATTTTTAGATTGTATTAAACTCCTTAGAAACATTAGCTTGCCCTTAGTGCCATCCATTCTTAATATACAGTAGTCATTAATAATAGATGACCACAGTTAGTTCTTGTAAGTTTAATCCAGTAAGTTCATCCTGTCCATCCAGTTCTTTTTCTGTCT
Source organism: Mastomys coucha (assembly GCF_008632895.1). Lineage (NCBI taxonomy): Eukaryota > Metazoa > Chordata > Mammalia > Rodentia > Muridae > Mastomys > Mastomys coucha. The sequence continues at coordinate 246,660,322 of NW_022196905.1, forward strand.
TGTCGTTGCCTGAAAGACTGTATCCTTCAATGTTACCTGAAAGAAAGCAAAACTGGCAGACTTCTTAAATTTTTGTTTATTTGTTGAGAATCTCATACAATACATCTTTATCATATTCCTTTACCACTTCCAGATCCTCCCCTATCTCCCTACCCACTCAACTTCACATTCTTCCTTTCTCTCTCAAAAAACAAACAAACAAACAAACAAACAAAAAGGTGAACACACAGACACACACCAAATTTTACTGGCCAACTACTCCTGACCATAGGTTCTACCCCAGAGTGTGGGTGATCTAACCATTCCAATGAAGAAGTGTATCTTCCCTTTCCCAGGAGACATTATACTAACTAAATAAGTTCTTAGCTAAGGGTGGGACTCTGTGCTCGCCTCCCCTTCTCAAGCACGGCTTGAGCTTGAACAGGTCTTATATATACGCTGCCACAGTCTCTGTGAGTTCATGTGTGCATCAGCCCTGTTATATCTGGAAAAACGTCTTTTCCTTGAAATCATCCACTACTTCTGACTGTTACAATCTTTCTACCTAGTCTTCCTCACAGAAAGATTCCTGAGCCTTGAGAGGAAGAGGGTGATAAAGACCACCCACCCCTTTAAAGTTGAGTGTGCTCCAGGGTCTCTTAGTCTCTACACCTTAGCCACTTGTGGGTCTCTATGTTAATTACCAGAGGCCCTCCCCCAGCAAACAGTGCAGACTCGTATCAGTGCTGTTCTATCCTCAACTTCCTGACAATAAGACTTTACTGCTGAAGACATCACATGCTTACATCCTAGAACATGGAGAAACTAAACTGGTGTTGAAATGGAAGCCAGCTGCTGACTAGCATTCACAGTGCTGAGAGATGCTATCCTCAAGGCCAAAGGAGAAAGATTATCGTCAATCTCACCTATCTGCAAACCTGAGACCTACATGCATGATACAATAGTGGTGCAGATATTATAGGAGTAACCAACCACTTTTTTAAATTGCATTTAGGGCTCACTCCTTGAGATGGAACCCATAGCTGTCACTGTGAATGAGGGCAAGACTCTGAGACTAGATAGGACATAGACCTATGAGAAAACCTACTACAATTATTTTGTTAAATGAACACAGCCATAAAACAACCCATAAAGACATGTTGCTATACCCGTAGATCGGTACCTCACTCATCCCTCATCAGAGAAGCATCTTGCAGATGTTGAGGATTTTTTTTAAGTATCTCTTTCTTGCTTTGGCAGGGTTGCTCCCATATCATGGAAATAGTGAGGTCAGGTTTCAAGTGTTTTAACTGCATTTTCCCATTGATAACGAAATCACTAATCACTTAATTCCGTGAGCTTGCCTAAACATTCTAGACTTATTTCAGAGCAGAAGGAAATTCACTGGAAGCATGCAGATTGCTCCTGAACACAATCACCCTCAATTTCTCAGTGTTCAGTGATCCATACCAACTAGAACGCGATACACATTAATTTGAGTAAAATTGAGATTCTACTAAGTCATAGGCTAAAATACCTGAGTGGGTTGCTTTGGGCTCAGGTAGATTCAACAGTTACAACGGGTCCACCTGACCCACTGCTTCCTTCCTATACTCACTTGGGATGTTTTTCTTATGTAATTGGCTCACGGTGGGTGGGGATTTGCTTCAAGTGGCCCCTGTCAAGTCCAAGATGACAATACATCAACACAGCCTCTCCCATGGGAGAAAGCTCATCCAGTGTCAAAAGTTCCAGCAAGAGGCCCAGTTTGGGGCTCTTAGTCTCTTAGTTTGGTTCATCACTACGGACAGGTTTGGGTTGTACCCATCTGGTCTAGCATGAGTCAACCTAAAGCCTATGGGGATGGTCTGTCCCAAACAAGTGATGTGAGAGGTGCTTTAACAGCAAAGAAATGTCAAGGCTGTGTCCCCAAAGTAGAGGGTGGGATACTCAAGCAACAAGCCCTGATCATTATCATTTCTTCACAAATACTACGATGCGAGAAGTCAAGGAGTGGGGTCTGGGGAGAGGGCTTGGTGGATAAAGTGCCCACAACACAAACATGAGGACCTGAAGTTGAAATTGAGCATCCATGTAAAGCTGAGTGCAGCAGTGTACTTGATAATCTTAGTCAGCATAGTTGAATCACTGGGCTTTCAGGTTTAATGAGAGATCCTGCCTCCAGATTAATGGTGGAGAGCAACATAGGAAGGTATTGAATGTCAATCTGTAGTCTCTACACACACACACACACACACACACACATACACACGCACACACATACATATATATATATATACACATACACACACATACACACATATACACACATACACATACACACATACACATAGATACACACACACAAACACAATTACATATACTGAACACACAAATTTTTATAGAAAGAACAAAAATTCTAGTTCTTTTTCTTTTAAGAAAGAAAAGAAAATCAGATGGTAGAAGTCAGTTGAGAATCTATCACAAATAATAGCCACAAATGAAATGGGTAACAGAAAATAAGTCATCATAAAAACGCTTATTAATTTTAGTCTTTAGTGCTGAATGGCTCCTTTGGCTGAGTCATTTGCACTGATTTCAACAAATGAAGTAAAAATTATCTTTTCACCTGAAGACACCCTTGTCCATTCTGTGAGCATGTCATTGTTTCAGAACCACCTACAATTGCTTTCAGGTCACAGAGTTTGGTAAGCTACACGATCCAGCATAAACAATCTGAGAGTTAATAGCTTTATTTTTTTTTTTCAAACTCCAGATTCCCCAGAGGCCAAGCAATAGCAAGTCCTTCAGCCCTTTATTTAAAACTGTATTGTAGAAAGAAACAAAAGAGGCAACTCTATTTTTAGAGGAAAATACATCTCACCATTTTTTCTAGTTATTTCATAATCAAATTATTTCAGGTTTATCAACCCCATTTTCACCATAGCTCTATATTAAATGAAAATACATGCATTGATTTTTGTAAGTAAGATAAAAATAATTCCATGGAAATATACAACAGAATTAAAGAATATATTTTTTAATTTTTAAATTGAATTCATTTCTAACATATATAAATGTATAAAAATTGTATTGCAAATGGCAAGCCTTGTGATGTTTCAATACATTGTGTCATCATGTAACTGTCTCCTCAAATGGTTATAGCTACTTTATGGAAAAAACACTGAGAATCCTTTCATCAAAGTTTTTTGTGATATGCAGGGTATATAGATATCTATAGCCTCCTGCTGTGTGGTAGCATAATAGAACTTCCAAGTTGTACTTAACTGTAACTTCTTTATGTCCACTGATTGATTTTTTCCATTCCTCCTTCACCCCATCTCCCCAGCCATGTAAAAAAAAAAAATGCACACAAGGTAGGTATGATGTTCCATACTTGAAATCCCAGTGCTTGAGAGGCTGAGGCAGGAGGATCATGAGTTTGGGGCAGCCTTAGCTACAAAGAAAGGCTTTATCACCAATATAGATTAGATAGATAGATAGATAGATAGATAGATAGATAGATAGATAGATAGATAGGTAGGTAGGTAGGTAGGTAGGTAGGTAGGTAGGTAGGTAGACAGACAGACAGACAGACAGACAGACAGACAGACAGACAGACAGATAGATAGGCAGACAGATTAGATAGATGATGGATGGATGGATGGATGGATGGATGGATGGATGGATGGATGGATGGATAGATGGATGGACATACATAGACATAGACATAGACATAGACATAGACATAGACATATTGATTTTTCAAGACAGGATTCTTTGTGTAGCCTTGGCTGTCTTGGAACTCACCATATAGACCAGGCTAGTCTGGAACTCACAGAGATCCACCTGCCTCTGCTTCCCAGTGCTAGGATTAAAGACATGCACCACCACCACTTGGCCAAAATAAATATTTAAATTATAAGCTTTTAAAGTACTTTTTAATTACATTTATTTATCTAATGGGGACAACATGCATGCCACAGTGCCTGTGTGGACATCAGAGGACAACTCTGAGGGGTTAGATCTCTCCTCATACCACATGAGTCTCAGGGATAGAATTCAGGTCCTCAGGCTTGGTGGCAAGTGCCTTTATCTGCTGAACCACCTCACTGGTCCCATTAAATTATAAGCTTTCAGAAGCAAAAGGAAGAAATCTGTCTATGAGACTAGAACTCTACCAACTAAAATTGATTATTTTTATGATAAATCAAATGATGCACTCATTTAGAGATAATTACTTTTCAGTTTGTTTCCCTCCTTCAAACATTGGAGCATTTTACCAAAATAAGAACATTTCTAGAAGGCATGCCATTTTATTGTATTTTCTCAATCACAATAGCATGCTGCTTTTTTATTTCCATGTGAAACCTTGATTACAACAAAGGCAAGCACGCAGTTCATAAGTTGACAAGGAATGGTGATTAGTTTTTTGTTTTTTTTTTTTTAAGATCATAATAAATCCAGCTTTACCAGCATTAAGCTGATCTCATGGGCTATCCTATCTCCCTCCATGTCTCCCTCCCTTCTTCCCTTCCTTCCTCAAACTAATACCCTACAAAACATCCTTGACTCTACAGCCAAAATGAACATTGTACTGCACCCTAAAACACCAAGACCATGGTAATGCTGTCCTAGAGTTAGACACATTCATCTCCCTGTCTTAGCATGCATACTATTGTGGTGTTCCCCACCCACCAAGGCCTCCCAAGGTACTTGTTGGAGCAATGAGATTCACCAGTTTTTCATCCTTTACGAAAAGGGAGTAGCTGGCATTCTCTCTCTAGTGGACTCGTGATCTTCGTACCTGGAGGTGTTAAGAATTGCTAAGGGCTGTAGGACCTGTGTAAATTACAGCCATGCAGAGAGGTGTTGAAAAAAAAATCAATAAGTAATGAAATAGTACTGGAGTGAAGTAGCCAAGAGAGCAATGGGTGGGAAACTCCCAAGGATGCAGTTTCATTTTGTCAAAAGGTAAAAGAAGATGTTCCAGTGTGTCTCTATAAAACCAGGCTTCCTAGGAAATAAGATGCTTTGGGCATAAATAGCAGTCGAGTTAGTCATGTGCTGCAGAAGCACAATGGACTGTGGACTTTACGGTGCTAGGTTTTATGTTAAACAATCCTGAATTTTATTCCAATACAACCATGTCATTGATGTATTTCAAGACTATTGAGTGTATGCCCCTTGGGGTTGGGGTATTGGTACCCTCAGCTACAACCCCATTTCCTCTATCTAGGTTGCCTACATGAAACATCTCCATCCTTTCTGATCACCCATGAGCAATGGTCCCCAGTGGTGCGACTGAACCAGGACCTGGGAACCCAAGGGCTCCTGCTGCTTATGACTGAGTCTCGCTAGACAAGTGCAGCCCAGTGGCCAAAAGCCCCTCACTGGGTCCACTCTCCCAGAAAAGGGCTTTTATTGTGAATGAAGTGTTCATAAAATCGAGCATCTCCAAGCTGAAACATCATCTGATGATTTTTGTTTCTTTTTAGTTATTATTTGAAAGTATGCCCAACCCATGCTTCTTGGTAGTGACTTCTGCTCCTCGAATGGCCATCTGGAACATAAAGGAAATTCCTCTGGGGGACATGGGCAAACAAGTAAACTGCAGGTCTGACCAAATGGAATGAAGCAACACAGGGACACCACAGAGATCACAAAAAGTGAAGGGGCTGGGCATGTGTTTTGCATACCTTTATATATACAGTCTTCAATCTCAAACTATCTACATGGTCATGTTTTTATGTACATTTATAACATCGGTATGCCATATCCAGATGTAGCTTCTGGCCTTTATTTCTTAGTAGAAAAGTGGAGCCTGGAATGTGTTCCCAAGTTCTCTTTTGGGGTCAGCTTCTGTCTCTCTACCTTCTGAGATCGAAACTTAAAAAAAAAAAAAAAAAAAAAAAAAAAAAAAAGATACCATGGTGGAATAAAGAAAAGAATCACTTCTTTGTGTAATGAAATGATTCATTATAGTCTTTGTGATAGTATGATTTGAGTCTTGAGACACCAAATATAGTAACCTGGCTTATCTCCTTTCCCCTTGCTGGCCCCATGCATATGTGCAACAGGGACAATAAGAGTCTTTTATATCTGATAAAACAGGGCAATAACCATAAACAGAACAGTAGGACTGGGCCCAACTGGATGTCTATTCATGATGTGTCATATGTTTCCCAATAGTTAATGAACTGGCTTTCCTTATTGTTTTTAACGCATGTCTGTGTCTGCTATGTTGTGCAACATTGAAAATAAAGACACTAAACAGAAGGATACTTGGTTAGACCCTCCCCCTCCAAAACAACTCCACTTTTCCTTGAAATGTGTAAACAATATGGTTCCAGTTAGCTGATTCACCTCCTTCCATGTACATGTGAGATCCAATTGTTTTCATTGTGTCCTTCATGGTCCACACTGTCCAGCCAAGGTTGCCTAGATTTTAAAAAACAATTAATCTAGCAAATGATAGACAGGAAACTACTCAGCGTGCAGTACCCTGCATGCCCTGATGGCTCCCTGGTCCTCTGCCCGGTAGCCATGGACAGAGCAATACCCACCTCCTCCAACGAGTCATCCACTGATGCCGTTATCCACTGCTTATGACATTGCAGCAACAATAATGAATCGATACGTCTTGATCTTTGAAGTACTTAGACAAGAGGCTACAGGGAATGAGGGGAAAACGATGTGAAGACTCAGTTCTACTCAGCACAGGCTGGAAATGGATAGTGGGCAGGGGGGAAAATGCATTAAAGTTGAAGAGAATTTTGTTTAACATGACAGTTTAAAAGATGTAAACAATTACGATGGGCAGTAACTCCTTCAATCAGAAGACCACGAGGAGACCCTACTTAGACCAATGTGCTGGTGTGATTCCAAGTCACGCTACCACCACAAAAACACTAGGGGGCGCCATATTAATACCGGTGTCCCAGCTCCATTGCCCTCCGAAAGCCCTCCATCATCCCGACCTTGGCTCTCAGTTTATTCAAAAGGCTTGTTGCTGAAGGTTCATGACATGTGACCATTTCAGGAATGTAACCTGAACTAATGGTGGTGGAGTCCTCTCTAAAACTCATCCCAAGCAGTTAACATTTTAAGGGCTACCTACACGAGTTCATTCCTTACGTTGGGCTAGATGCCATTTCTTCATGCCCAATACATCATGGGATATAATCATCCCAAAGCTCCTTGACATTCAGACTCACCATCTACTGGCACCTACCTCAGAGTAAGATAAACACTTGCCTTCCTGGGCTGATGTTCCTATGAGAGATGGATTATAAAATGGGTGCCTCTTCTTCTTTTTTTTTTTAACTCTGTACTTTCCATCCCCAATTCAGAAAGTATTCTCCATAGAAGAAAATTTAGCAGCTATCTGTCATCTACTAATAAGAGATATCAGACTCAGTCACAATCCCCACGGTTAGGTTGGGCAACTGTGGACGTGGGTGCACAGGGGCCTCTGACCTCACTGGGCTACGATTCTGCCTGCTCATTCATAGTGCAGATGGTGCTCCTCATACCCACTATGCCACCTTGAGCTGGAAGCTCTAGTTACTTCATTTGGGGTAGAGTTTCTGAAGCTTACAGCCAATGAAGATCTGTAGACGGCATTTAAACTACAAAAGGGGCTAGAGGTGGGAAGGGAATTCCCGGGGAAAGAAGTGATCATCGAAGATGATGCCAAGATCATAGCCCGCGAAATCGGCTTCTGTGTCGTACATTCATTTCAAAGCCTGTGCTATCGGATGGATTCTCCTTGTTGCTGTTCCATTGATTTATTGAGTACCTAGTATATACGAGGCAATGAGGGAGCTCTACAAAGACAGTAAATAGGAAAGGTACATCCTCATCTCTGTTCTTGTCATTTGCATAATTGCCTTACCCAGCATGCTTTTCTGTCACCCATCCCTTTCCTGTCCGTGATGGCATAGTCTCTATCACTATCTTCTTCTCTCTATCCCTGTTAACTGAGCACAAATGTAAAGAAACAAAACTGGGATGGGGAGATGGATCCACTGGTAAAGTGTTTGCCGTACAGGCATGAGGACCTGAGTTCAAGCCCCAGAACCCACGTGTAAGAAGCTTGGCATGGTGGTATATGTTTAAAATCTCTGCACTGGAAAGAGATAGAGACAGGCTGATTCCTAGCTAGATGGGCTCTCAAAATGGGCCAAAGAGAAATTCTGTCCCAATAAACAAGATAGACAGCTTCCAAGGAATGGCAGCCAAACTTGTTCTCCAGCCTCTATACACACATGTACCTACACGCACATGTGTGTGCACACAGGTGTGCACGGGCACACACAGAAACCAAACTAGATTGTGTGGTGCTTAGATTCTCTGTACACAAGCAAAAGGGCTCTTTAAAAATTAAGGCTTCAGAAAAACTTACTCTACTCACAAACTTAAGTAGACACACACACAAATCAGTAAGTAAAAATGTGAATATTATATATATTTTTAATTAATTGCAATAGCATACCTCAAGGCCCGGGACTCTAGAAATAGAGGTTAAAATGGTGTGGTTTCAGGTTGGTGACATGGTTCAGTAAGTGAAGAAGGTACTTACAGCAAGCCTGAAGCCCAGAACCCATATTGGAAGGAAAGAAGTTACTCCTGAAAGTTGTCCTCTGACCCCCACACCACAGTGTGGCATGCATGCACCTACACACATGTAGTGCAGCTTACCTTCAGGTACATCATACAGTTTCTTTCCTTTGGGGATCTCCAGTTGTATAGTTATTATAGTGTTCTGATCAGTTACTTATCTTTATTGCCTCCAAAGCCACATTTGGCTGGTTCTAATGATCTCAGAAATAAGGAAACAAAAGTAGAAATTCCTTATTAATGACAATTCCACGAATAGGTGGAAAACCTATGTGAAATTTAGGAGTCTGTGTTAACCTTTCTACAGAAAGCCCAGAACATTTTACCGTTTCTTCCAATAAACCACAGGCCCTAGAAACTTAGGACCTCACTGGACAAGCGAATATTGAAAGAGTGAAATCTTTCTGAACTAAATCAAGTGTCTCTTGATCAGGCTTTCTTGTTACATGCACAAGGCATAAAATGAATTAATAATAACTATTATTGTTAATTATAATCAACATTTATTGAATATTTGTCATACACCAAGGCACTACTCTTTATTTATTTTTAATTATACTTACGTATTTGAATATATGTGGGAAGGGTGTATAGGTGTATATGCCATACTATATATGTCTAGAGATCAGAGGACATCTTATGGGAATCTGTTCTCTCCTTTCACCAAGTGGTTCCTATTGACTGAGCTCAGACTTGAGCTCAATCTCTTTTACTTGCTGAGCCGAGGTGATAGGACTGGTTTATAGCAACCATGTGTAGTGCCCAAGTCTTGCTGGGCTCCTGGTGTAATCTGTTTCCACTGTTCTTTGCATATCTGTCACTTGGCATTAAGGAAGAATGACCAAGCTGGGGATGAGCTCAGCTGATAGAGTACTCACCTAGCATGCACAAAACCCCTTAGCTAGAGCCCCACGTAACCAGAGCATAGTGGTGCGTGCCTATAGTCCCATCACTTGGGAGGTAGAAGTAGGAAGTCCAGAAGTTCAAAGTCATTCTCAGCTAAGTAGTGAGTTCAAAATCAACCTGAGCTACATTAGACCTAGGGGGAAGGGGCTATTCCACAAGCATGAGCTCCTCTACAAAGGGTACCTTTTGATTTGTAGGTCATAGAGGCAGAGAAACACTGGCTTTGTAGCATAGTTGGTACGTTTTTGGTTTTGTTTGTTTGTTGTTGTTTTGTTTGTTGTTGTTTTGTTTTTTGTTTTGTTTTGATTTTAGTCCTTTTTGTTCTGTTTTGGAAAAAAAAAAAAAAAAAACAGAGTTTTTCTGCCTAGCCCTGGTTGCCTGGAACTCACTCTGTAGACCGGGCTGACCTTAAACTTACAGAGATCTGCCTGCCTCTGCCTCCAAGTGCTGGGATTAAAGGTGCACGCCACCACCACCCAGCTCATAGTTGGCAAGTTACTCAGCTATGTCTGAATCTCCTTTTGGTCAGTGGACCACACTATAACCCCAGCAGACAGGAGAAAGAGGAAGAAGAGGAGGAGGAAGTAGAAGAGAAGGAAGAGGAGGAGGAGACTATGAACAGTCTGATTGGTAAGCAATGCCTTTTACCTTCCCTGAGGAGGGTGCAAACAGAAATCTCACCATTTCATGAAGATCAAATTAAAGAGGACGATTACAAGAGATTAGTCACTGGAGTGTGTGGCTCCATGGGTGTCTTCAAAAAAAGGATTGGCTCTCATTCTTTGGACTGGGTACAGAGAAGCCAGCCATCAAAGACATCTTTCCTAGGCCTGCAATTCTGTGATTAACTCCTTTTCAAGGAGCCAGACTGCTCGAGCTCATTAGGAACAATGACCCCATTTCTCAGGAGGTGCCAAGTCAAGTGGTCCCAAGGGAACGTCTTTGGCACCCAGTGATGGTGAAATTAGCACCCAAGAGGCTCGCAGGAGATCAGTCTCCTCTGCGGGGGTCCTTGAGAACAGAGCAGTCACTCAATCTCTTGGTCCTGAAATCCCAGGAAGCCTCCGTCCACTGCCGGTTTAGATTGCAGCATCTCTGAATACCTTGTTAAATGGTCGCTTTTGTGAATTTTAATTCATTCCAAGGTCCAAAGATAAGCAGCCTGTGCGGATGAAAAGGGGTTGCAGAGGGCGCTGAAAGGGAGGGGTATACAGTATTTGGGTACTGCTCAAGGGAATCTGAGCTTTGGGAGGGAGAAGCTTGGAGCTGGCAGAGAGAGAGGAGTGGGCCAGCACCAGGTTGGAAGCCCCTGACCCAACTCTAATTCCCTGAAGAGTGAGAAAGAAAGCAACCTAGGTAGCCTGTAGGGGGTTGGCTTGGACAGACAAACAGACAGACTGAACCTCACTTCCAGGGGAAGGGAGGAGGTACTGGAATATTGCGACTTTGATGTGATGGGCAGGTAAGAGACCTCTTTAACAAACCTTTCCCTTGCTTCCAGTGTTACCTGGCCACACTGCAGATGAAAGCCAGTCAGGCCAGCCGCCTGTTCTCTTTCCTGCCTTTTTAAACCTAGTAAGGTTCTCAGGGCAGCCCCATGCAGTTTCCTGACCTTAGACTCCAGAGAATACGGGGTCCTCCTACAGAAAAAA
>NW_022196905.1:246671490-246675061 GCF_008632895.1 Mastomys coucha
AAAAAAAAATAGCTCCAGGGTTCTCTCTGAAAGCTCCATGGGCAGGAGGGAGTCCAGGAAAGATCAGATTAATGATCACTGAGGAGAAAGAAGGGAAGCCAGAGGAAAACAAGTATCAAGTGGGGTAGAGAGACTAGAAGGAGACAGTTTCCTTAATTTTTTTTTTTCTACAGCGGTTTCTCTTTTGGAGATCTAAGACCCGCCAAGTGTTACGTCAAAGCTGTCTCCAAACCACTAGATGAGGGGGTTTTGTTGTGGGGCCGATTCACTCCCGGGACTCATTGGAATGGCAGGGTAAAAATTAATTAGACGCTGTTTGGAGGGGGCTTTGCAAGACAGCCTGAGGCTACGCTTCAGTCTGGTTGTTAGAAACAATATTATCACCACCACCCCTGCCCAGTGAACAGACATACACGGGGGCGGCCGAGGGGGAGCCACAGAGCAGTCAACACAGACATCAGAACCGAGCGCTCCTCCCAGAGAGAGTACTTACCACAAGCCAGTGGATCTACCTGCTGACAACCTCAGAAATATGTCTTGTTTCATTTTCAGATTTTTTTTAAAGAGGGGCATTACAAGGGAAGCTTGCAGAATCCTGATGAAACTGCTTTAGCAGAAGATGGGGGAGGGGGTGGACCTGCCTCACTCGTGCCTCTGACATGCAGGCTGGGAAGAGCCAGGGCCCAGCTGGGAGGAAGATGAGAGATCCTTTCCAGCCATGAACAGGCCTCTTTTTTAGAGGATGGCAGGTTGGAAACAGAACTCCAAGAGACTGACATGCTCCTGCGATTGCAGGTCAGCGATTCTTCCAAGTGAGATGATGCACAACGAAAGGATATGGGCATTGTCCTGGGCTGCTTTCTATCACTGTCGTCAGCACCGTGATCATAGGCAACTTGTGGGGAGAGGGTTTATTTTATCTTAAAGCTTATAGGCCATCATGAAGGTAATCAGGGCAGGAACTCAAACAGGAACCTGGAGGTAGGTACTGAAGCAAAGGCCATGGATGAGTGCTGCTTACTGGCTTGCTCCCCATGGTTTGCTCAACCTGCATCTTTATACAGCTCAGGACCATTTTCCTATAGTTGTCACTGCCATAGTAGATTGGGCCCTCCCACATCTATCATTAACCAAGGAAGTTGCCTACAGGCCAATGTTATTGAGATATTTCCTCAGGTGAGGTTCCCTCTTCCCAGATGACCCCAGCCTGTGTCAAGTCGATAAATGGAAACTACTGAGCACATCCTTCTTCAGTACTTTCTGTCTTCCTGGGCTCTCTGTTCTGCCCTTCATAAAGAGCCCTACTCTACCTGAAGCAATAGTTCCTTCCCTTTCTGCCAGAAGGAAGTGGAAGGGAGATATGGGAAGGTAGCTCTCAGGGAGTCTCAAGTGTGGGTCATGGAGTTATGGCTATAAGAAGCCAAATCTCTCTACTGAGTACTCTCAAAATCAACCAATGTGCCTGAAAGGTCAATCCAATGCTGTATATAGATGGCAAACTTATTTAGAACTGTGGAAATGAAAGATGGAAAAGGACTTTATTAAGTCTTCTAGATCATTTCCTAGGACCCAGTGTAGGCCTGTTCCATGTAGTCCATGTAGTCCGTGTAGTCCATGTGTTAGTAGTACCTCAGGCCACATTTCAAGTGTCTTGGTCAGTGAAACAGAAAGTGATATTTCTGCCCACCACAGTGAACAATGATCGTACCATTCAAATTCTCCAGGCTGTTCACTGGCCCTTGGTATGAACTTCCCAAGTCTTATACAAGAAGGAGATGGAACTGTCGAGAAGGTGGAGACATCCAAGAATGCCTTCATCTTTTGCATTGCCTTCTGGAAGTATCCAGACAGTGGCCTCTCTATAAACAAATAGCCGTAAGAGAGAATATGGGTGTTTTAGAATTCATTTTTAATCTAAATAAATCTTACATTTCAGGTCCAATAGCCTACACACACACACACACACACACACACACACACACACACACACACAGGCACTGTAAAGCTTATCTCTGTCATATCACATCACATGGACGCCCCAGCATCATGAAAACATCACAATTTGACATTCACACCCCAAAAGGACAAGTACCTATCATCTATATAGGACCACCCATCCAATCCTGACCCGAAAGATGATATCTGTTTTGATACTATTGTAAATTATCATTGTTTTGAGACAGGGTCTCACTAAACATCCCAGAGTTGCCTCAAACCTGAGATCCTCCTGCCTCAGCTTTTTGAGTGCTGGAATGACAGGTATAAGCCATCACAGATCACTGCAGCCTTTTCTTTGCTAGATCATATCAGCAAAGCTGAACTTTTAAAAGCCTAAAGGTTGATTTGGGGCCGGGTTGCACTCTTTTCTGAAGCCTCCAAGCCCCCATGCTCCTTACTACAGGCCTTCCCAGCCCCTGCACTCCCCACTGCATCCCTTTCCATCCCCCATGCTCCCGCCCTCTAAATATTATCGCATCCCAGCATGGCAAGCTTTCTGTTTTTTCTTTTTTCCTTTTTTTTTTTTTTTTTTTTTTTAAGTTCAATGTCAATAGCTAGTTAGAAGAGGGCAGGGGGTCAGAGATTAGGACTCCAAACTGTCCCTGGCCCTTCTCTGTGGGATGAACTGCTATTTGTATCAAGCCAATGGAGGGAGAAAAAAAAATCCCTCTTTACTTATCTAAGAAAAGATCAGAAGAGGAAAATGTCAGTTTGAGAGCTGACAGGAGTCAGATAAGAATGAACTAGAAATGAAGGCAAGAAAGGAAGAAATGCTGTCACTCTGAGAAGTTTCTAATCTAATGTTTGGAGACAAATATGTTTCCCGCTGAGTGTGTAATTTTCACACGCAATCGCCCATCCCTCCACATCTGTCCCAAGAGTGCTGCTTGAGGCCTGATTTGATTTGATTTGTTTCTCAGGTCTTTTCAAACCAAGCAAAGATCTGGAAGGGGTCAGCCTTGCAGGCCTAAGAGCTGGAAGCACATTCCCTCCCACAGAACTTCTGAGACCTGAAATAGTGTCCACCCTCCAATGCATGTATCTATATTTATTAGAGAGATGGCTCCCATGCTGGGGATGGAGAATGGAGTGCTTACAGATAGAAATTGTGTTTCTATCTCTGAGTTTCCATTTCATACCTACCCAGTAAAGGGCTTGAAGATAAAATAATGGACATTGTTTCTCTTGCTCTGGCTTTTAAATGTGGGCAGAAGTAATGGGTGGTGGTGATGGTGTGTGTGTGAGTGTGTGTGTGAGTGTGTGTGTGTGTGTGTGTGTGTGTATGTGTTCATATACCCAGAAGATGCTATTTGTTCTACTCTGTTTCTCTACATCTTTTTCTCTTGAGACCAGGTCTTTCACAACCAGCCAGATGCAGTAATCCCCCTGCCTCTACCACAACCAGGTTACAAGCACACATGGTCATGTCCATCTTTTTATGTGGATGCGGGGGATTTGGATTCAGTTCTTCATGCATGTACAGAATACACTATTATCTACTGAGCCACCTTCCCAGCCCCTAAGTTTTTTTTTTTGTTTTCTTTTGTCTTTTGTTTATTTCTTCTTTTTTTGG
>NW_022196905.1:246675345-246677790 GCF_008632895.1 Mastomys coucha
GAAGGGAAGGGAAGGGAAGGGAAGGGAAGGGAAGGGAAGGGAAGGGAAGGAAAGGAAAGGAAAGGAAAAAAGAGAAAAGAAAACTTTATCTGGAAACTAGAGAATTGCTTCTTTATCCATGAAACATTTATTGAGCAACTGTTGTATGCCTAGTACTCTACTGAGCACTTTATATCATTCCAGGAAATCCTACAATAACTCTCTAAGCAGATAACATTGTCCACATCTTGTAGTCTAGGAAGTTGTCCTAAGGAAAAACAGAAAATGAGAAGGAAGAGGAGGATGGCAAGAATAGGAAGAGGAGCAACAGGAAGATGGGGAGGAGTCCACTTCTCTGTATGGCCTCAGTATTGCTCATGGATGTCCTTTCTGAAGCATAATTTTCAGCTCAAGCCATCTCTTCTTATAAAAATCCACTGTAAGACATGGCATGAATGCCTTAGCGTTGCTTCCAATGTTTTCTGTAAATTCTCAGAACTTGCCAACCCTGTTTCCCGATACCACAGGTAGGAGATAATCAATCAATACTTGTCAGTATAACCTGTTGAATATCGCTCTGAATCTGATTAAGGAATAAGATACAGTATCTTTTTTTTAACTTTTATTTCTTTATTCTTTTAGATTTAAGTTTAAAGTCTTTTTCTCCCAAAGATGATTTCACAGACATTAAATCTGCCTCCTTCCTAATGCTCACAGATGGATTTTTTATCATTTTTTTTTTTTTTTATGAGACAGGATTTCTCTGTATAGCCCTGGCTGTCCTGGAACTCTCTCTGTAGACCAGGCTGGCCTGCAACTCAGAGATCCACCTGCCTCTGCCTCCCAAGTGCTGGGATTAACGTGTGCACCACCACTGCCCAGCCTACAGATGGATTTTTATATTTTAGTTACAGGTACTAGATAGTTTAGAATGTTCCAGAAGGATAAGAAAAAAAAAAAAAAACCTACCCCGGGATGCCAGAGAAAATATTTGAAGGAAGACTTTTCTCATGAAAATGAGCCATCACCTCTCACTGTAGGCTTAGCACCTACTCTACCCTCTGACCAAGCCCATTTGACTACCCACACAGACTCTCACACACCTTGGGGGCAAAGGGGCAGCAGGGTACCTCTTGGTTTCAAAGAAAGCACACCATAAACATAGGAATTTTACTGGCTCATCTTCAATTCTTCATTTCATTGTCAACGCTTCCGGTTCTTCAACCTTCTCTTGCAGTTGACAGCAAAGGTGTGTGTGTTGCGGGCGGGGTATCTTCTATTTGTACTTGGCTTTCCAAGTGTGAATTCTTGTCATCTGTGAAGGCCTTGTTGGTAGCTACATGGCTGCTGCTTCTAGCTGCCAAGGTATTGACCTTTGGTCACTCTGAAAATGGAAGTTTAGGCCTCTGCTTCTAGACTTGGCCTGGCAAAGATGATAAAAATACTACTTGGCAAAAGGAAAACCCTCCAGTCTCAGACAGAACAAGGCACAGGTCAAAGTCTGAATGAAGGCTTGGCCACGCCTTAAAGAATCTTCGTCCCACTGTGGAAGACAAGAAGCCAAGACCTGCAGACTGGAGTGGTCAAAGCCAAGGACACAAACCAGGCCCCTTCCCAGACACATGGCCTCATCCCCAAGGTCCAGCTCCCTATAGACTCATGCTCTGGCAGAAGTTTGAAATTGCTGCTGATTCTGCAACTGTTTCTCATTTAAAGGGCTCCGGGTCACCATATCAAAGAGCTACAGAGCAACAACGCAAGATGTTAGCGCCCTGTGAATTGTTAGAGAAAACGCCTAATCAGTGCTAACCAATCCCCACTGTGTGCTTCCAAGGGGTGGGGATGAGCATGCCCTGGAAGCCAGTCAGAATAAATTCTGCGGGACAGAGGAGCCAAGCTCAGCAGCTCTGAACACAACTTCCAAAAACAAATAGTGAAGGGACAGTTCAGAGTTTTTCAGAACAAAGACATGTGACTTCTGCCTTGTCAGCGCCACCACTTCTGAACAGATGGGAAGAGATGGGCTCAGAAACACTCCCAGACAGGGAATTCACCCAAAAGTGTGAATGGGCAGGCAATTGCTCACAGTAACTCAACTTTGAAATCTTTAAGAACAGGGAAGCAGGTCAGGGCAATGAGGCAGACACCAGTGAGCCACCACAGCGTCTTTAAAGGCCAGGTCAGAGCATTTACACCAGTGGTCCTAAACCTTCCTACTGCTAAGACCCTTTAATACAGTTCCTCATGTTGTAGTGATTCCAACCATTAAGATATTTTCATTGCTACATCATAACTGTCATTCTGCTACTGTTGTGAATGGTAATGGAAATATCTGTGTTTTCCAGTGGTCTTAGGTAACCTCTGTGAAAGGGCTATTGATACCCCTGAAAGGGGGTTGTTACCCACAGGCTGAGAATATATGCTCTTTTTTTTCTTTTTCTTTTCTTTTTTTTTTTTAGATATTTT
>NW_022196905.1:246678420-246678563 GCF_008632895.1 Mastomys coucha
GGGGAACAAAATACCCACAGAAGGAGTTGCAGAGACAAACTATGGAGCAGAGACTGAAGGAAGGACAAGCCAGCTTGATAGAGCTATCTCCTGAGAGGCTCTGACAGTACCTGACTAATACAGATGTAGAGGCTCACAGCCAT
>NW_022196905.1:246678639-246699801 GCF_008632895.1 Mastomys coucha
TTTTTTTGTTCAGCTCCAAGGACAAGGTCAGGATTGCTCAAAATCCATCCAGATCAATCCAAATCTCAGCGCCACTGAGAAACAGATACCAGGCTCCAGAGAAAAGGGAAGAGGGTATCCTCACTCTAGCTTAACAAAAGCATATGGCCTGCATGGGAAGAAAACGCCACACGTGCCTCGTGTGGCACCTAGGCTGTGTCTGCATGCATGTAGTGTTTGGATGTTGGCTGTTTTCAGCCCACAGTTAGCATTCTCAGTAGCTTCATACACTCTACAAAACGTCCCACCACACACAGAGGCCTCTCAGAAACCACATCCCCAACACTCATCTCCTATCGACAGGCATCCCATAAATGGTCCTCCCTGCCCCTGTTTGTCATGAAACCCATTTGTCACGCAATGTTTTTGCCTGATGCTCTCTGAGTGAGTGTTGCATACCCACAGTCAAAGGCATGAAAGGAAAGAAAAGCACTGTAGGTTACAGGGGCAGAACTTGACCCCAAGACCATTCTGAGATAATGGAGCCAGAGATGATGTTACACAGCCTCCTGTGGGCTTCCCCTGTCCATCACACAGAAACTCTTGCTGCCCCTTAGCAGATCAGAGCAGCTCAGGGAGATGGTCCTACTTTCTCAGCAAATAATGGCAAAAGGAAATTCATGGGAGACTGCAAAATAGGACACCCTGCATCTCTGACCCCAATGGGACCTCTCGGAAGCCATTTATTTTTTTTCATTTATTTTCTTATTAGTATATATTAATTGTATACATTAACAGTTTTCATTATGGTATCCCCATACATTGATGTATATATTGTACTCTGGTCATATACACCCATTGTTATAATTCAAATGTGAAATGTCCCTTACACACTCATGGTTTTGAAGTCTTGGTCCCGGGCTGGTGAGATGGCTCAGCGGGGAAGAGCACCGACTGCTCTTCAGAAGGTCATGAGTTCAAATCCCAGCAACCACATGGTGGCTCACAACCACCCGTAATGAGATCTGACGCCCTCTTCTGGTGTGTCTGAAGACAGCTATAGTGTACTCACATATAATAAATAAATAAATCTTTAAAAAAAAAAAAAAAGAAGAAGAAGAAGAAGAAGAGCAAACTCTTGGTCCCCAGTGGGTAGCACTGTTTTTGGAAGACTACGGACTAGCCAGCAGGGGGGGTTGCTGGGAATGCATCTTGAAGATACTTGCTTCCTCTATTGCCTGGAGCACTGTTCCTGCTGCCTCGTCTGCCTTCCCTTCCCTGCCTTCGTAGAGACCACACCTTCTGAACTGTGAGCCAAAATAAATCCCTCCCACCCTGACTTCCTTCCACCAGAGGCTCTCAGCAGTGAGAAAAGCAACTGAAGAGATCGCTCACCTCTGTTATTCAAGAATGCTTCTAAAGAAATAAGATGAGACCCACTGGGTAGGTAGCTCAGCAGGTGCTTGCTTGCAAGCCCAACAACCTGAGTTCTATCCTCAGGACAAGCATAGAGGAAGGAGAGAACTAACTTCTGCAAGTTGTCCTCTGGTTTCTATATTTAAGCTGTGGCCTATGGATACAAACACACACACACACACACACACAAACACACGAAGGATTTAAGAAGCAAAATCATAGTAACAATACAATGAACTTGGAGAAGCCAGGATAAAAGAGCAAAGCTTTGGGATTCCCTGAAAATGCCAACATGAGCACCCCAAACTGGTGATTGTTACAAGTTGCCAACCTTGTATCAGGGTGAGCATCACAACCAGTCATGGTTCCTCCACCACCCTTCAGCATCTATAAGATTGGCATTCTAGTTCCTTCTATTGATTTCAGGCCAGACTTGAAAATAAAACAGGATAAATGAAGTATGAGGATCACTTGTGAATGGTGCTGAGTCCTGAGTCTCTTCCCAATTGTTTAACTGTTTGATAGTTCCCTATACATTACATGGATCCATATGTAGCAAGTCTGAGCTTTATGGAGCAAGTTATTCTCTTGGTGAGCCCCAGGGTCCAAGAGTTGGCTGGAAGCAGAAATAACTAGCCAAAGGCTGTATGTATTTGCCTGAACTCAGTCCCTGTGGGCTTTGTTCTTCAATCTGTTTATACAGTTTCCCGTAGAGTCTGTAATTTTAATCAGTAAATATCTCCCTTGATTTATCATCTTCTATTGACATGGTGGTAATTTAAGCTTCAGCCCTAATGCTGGGCCTGCTGCGTGCGATTTCCCCACACATCTCCTACCTCTGTTTGCTTTTTCTCAGTCCTCTTAGGTAGTTGGGCTACCTCTTACACCCTCAGTATGGCAAGGCTGTGGTCAGGGGTCAGTAGGTTTCTCCTTCCAAAGCACAGAGTGCTGTAGCCAATCACAGCACAATCCCATCGCGACTTTGCCAAAGATGGAGCAGACAAACCACAGACCAATAGGACCCAGTGGACTTTAAAACATAGACATCCAAGATGGTTTTGAAAGTCACTGCTATTCTCCCTAGCCCAGAGACAGCTTGGAGACTGGCTCCATAGGTTTAGTTTATCTGACTTGAGCAAAAAGACCTTCCTTCTCAAATGTAGGTTTTTTTTACAAGGTCTACATTTTTGTTTGTTTGTTTGAGACAGGGTTACCCTATGTAACACTGACTGGCTCAGAACTCCCTCTGTAGACTAGACTGGTCAAACTCACAGAGATCTTCCTGCCCCAGCCTCCTAAGTGCTGGTATTTGGATGTGCCACCACACCTGGCTCAGTCCTACTTTTTTTTTCTTTTTTTTTTTTTTAAAGATTTATTTATTTTTTATATGTAAGTACACTGTAGCTGTCTTCAGACGCACCAGACGAGGGCGTCAGATCTCATTATGGGTGGTTGTGAGCCACCATGTGGTTGCTGGGATTTGAACTCATGACCTTCCGAAGAGCAGTCAGTGCTCTTCCCGCTGAGCCATCTCACCAGCCCCTCAGTCCTACTTTTTATCAATGTACATATTTAGTGTGTTTCCTATTGATACTAGTAAACTGCTATCATTCTTTGGACTTCATAGCATCAAGATTTTAATATCTCCTTTGCCCAAAAATGTTCATGATCTATTTGATAATGGAGATGAAGGAATAAGGATTTGTTAGTCATAGAGCTGGGCAGTTGTCTTGGCATGCCCCATGGTGGCATCCTGAGTGACTTGTGTCATTTGTACTTGGTCTTTAACTGAAAGGAGTAACTAGATACTGGAGGCTCTTGGCTCCATAGCTTCTGTGTAACAGGTGACTAGAAAATATTAAATGAAATTTTAGGTTGTGTTCATGAGTACAATTCCCTACAGCCATAATCTTGTAAGACTTGTCTTTTGTTGAAATTTTTTTCTTGGTTGTATCCCTGTAGTAGTTATAAGAGTGCTTCAAATCACACAAGCTCAACTAAGTACAGAAAGGGGGTGGGGGGAACATATGGCTGAATAGAGAGTAAGGGGAAAACTAACTCAGTAATCAACATACATAGAAAACATTGTATTAAATTTTCAATATTACGTCTAAGGATGCACATGACAAGTTTGGAAGTCTATCAAGAGAACAATGCCCCAGAAGAGAAAGATTTGGAGATCATGCCATGGATAAATGAGTTTTAGAACTTGGTGGTTACGCTTGATCTGAAATTAAAAAGAAAGGCCAAGGAGTGTTTGAGAGGAGGCACTGGGAAAGAGAAGGTAGACTCCATTCAGACAAGGATGTTGAAAATTGATGCCAGAAGTACCTGGCAGAAGCTATCAGTGCACAGATTCCTCTTAACATTCTATACATTTACAAGGTTTTCAATCGCTTCTCAGCCTTTTGGCTAAGATCAACTGTAGAAGTTTTTCAGATGGGCATGATGGTACACACCTTTGATCCTAGAACTTGAGAGGCAGAGGCAAATGGACCTCAATGAGTTCACATAGACCTGGTCTACAGAGTAAGTTCCAGCCAGAGCTGTTATACAGAAAAACCCTGTCTTAAAGGAAAAGAAGGAAAGAGAGAAAGAAAGAAAGAAAGAAAGAAAGAAAGAAAGAAAGAAAGAAAGAAAGAAAGAAAGAAAGAAAGAGAGAGAGAGAGAGAGAGAGAAAGAGAAAGGGAGGGGAAGGGATAGGAGAAGAGAGAGAAGAGGAGAGAAGAGAAGAGAAGAGTCTGGTACACGTGGGGAGGAGGCTGATGAGACTTTTTCTTAAGGCTGTTCCAAGCATCCCTTATCCAGAGCAGGACTTCTTTATTTGTGCCTCTATAACTCATAGCCAACATGATTTCCAGTACGTTTTAATTAGTATTGCTTCACATGGGCATTTCTGTGTATGTTTCCTCTATTTATGGATTTCTTAAAAAAAAAAAAAAAAAAAGCTGGGGAGATGGCTCAGTAATCAAGTGCTTGTCAATCAAACTTGAGGACCAGAGTTTGGATCTCAGAACTCATACAGTGGGCATGGCAGGATACCTGTAATTCCAGCCCACAGGGGCAGAGATGGGAGAATCCCCAAAGCCAGCAGACATGTAAGACTAGTCATATCAGTGAGCTCTGGGTTTGCTTGAGAGGGCCTGACTCAATGGATAGGTGGAAGAGCAATGGAGGAAGATTTTTGGCATCATCCACTACCTTCACATGCATGTGCACCTATGTGACTGCACATCTACACACACATGTGCCCACATGCGCCCATATATACACGCATGAACACACACACACACACATACACACTGCATATGAAAAATAGAGGTGGGGGGAGCAAAACCCTTATAAACAAGATTCATGCCTTTCTCATGTTTTATACCTAGTAGACAGTATTCACTTTACTTCATGAGTTAGGTAGAACTTGGCTTACCCTATTGATTCAAGTCTAATGTCATGAACTTTGTTGGTCTAGATTTAAATGCGGTGATGATGAATATATGGGAAATACTGGTTTCTTCTGCTGATCATACAATGGTGTCAGAGAGCCTTGAATATGCAAATGAGAGGATTGAGTCATTTAATGTTACGTGTCTTAGTTGGACTCAAAATGAATGCCAAAGACATTTATCTATATGCTGCATCCATGAAAAGAAAAGAAGGCTTAGGTAGATGACCAATGCCATTTCTCATTATGACATCGTTGCCTTCATGGGGCATAAGATGACTGTGGGCAGGGTGGGACCATCCTTTTAGTGAGAAGCCATTTCTTGGTGCCTAGCTATTGTCTGGCCTACAGTCTGTCACATTACCACAGTCCTTCCCAAAGGTGGAAACCTGCTGTGGAGTGGAAAGTGAGATAGCTTCCAGAGAAGTAATTAGCAGAGTGCATGGAGGCTCAAGAAGGGAGAGAGAAAGAACTACAGGCTATCAATCAATAAATAATAAAAAATTCAGTCGAAGGCATTTTCCATCTTGGTGTTCTTGGCCATGAGCAAGAGAGAAAGGAAGAAAGCAAACGTGAAGGAAGGATTCATGGGCTGGGTCAGGTCATTCCTTCTTAGCTCACGTGACAGAGCTTCAAGAGAATCTATGCACACAGGATGGGCATGGTGAGGACCAAGTCTGGGAACTAGGATTTTTCTTCTGCCTGACTTCCTCCATCCCTTGAGTCTCTCAGGTAGGTGTGTGAGGTACCTGCTCTTTGCTATTCCTGGACTAATTGCCTAGGCATTGATCTCTTAATGGTAGAGGGCGAGTTAATTTATGCCCAAACTCTTCTAACTTGGCAGATGAGGAGTTATTAGTCATTGGCCGTACTCAGCATATTCCATATTCTATTATTTATCATTTACATATAAAGGAAAGTGTGAGGCTCTCAAAGGAGAAACTAGTCCAGGAGCCAGAGAGAAGAGCAGACAAGTGGGCAAGAGATACAGGCTGGACCGGGTGATTTAGAGATGTTCCTCTGCTGATCTAACTGCTGTTAGCAGGTCAGCAATGGCCAAAGGATGGGAGAACGGACGAATGCTGGACTTGGCAAGAAGAGCATGATGCACGAGATAAGGAAGGCGGCTTTGATGTTGGAAGATGAAAGGCATGAGGTTCTCTCATCCATGCATTCGCTCCACAAATATTTCTGTACTAGATAAGGATATTAAATATAGGCCTGCTCCCAGGTAAACAAACAATATATTGTCACAAGGTAGAAAAAAGTCCTGTGGTGGAAACCAGTTGGGTGCTATGGGAGGAAACAATGGGAACAGGGATTAACTCTGTATGAATAGGCTAGTCAGAGAAGACTTGGAAAAGGTTAACATTTAAACTTGAACTTGAGAGATAAGGAGCAGTCAGCTGTACAAAGAGAAAGAGAGGATTGTCAGAGGGCTTTATGAAGGCCTTGAATCAGGAAAGTCCTTGGTGAATTCAGATTGGCAAATGTTAATGGCACTTCTGTTTGTGGAGTAGTGTCTCTGAGGAGACACTGGGCACAGGTCTTGTGTGTGTGTGTGTGTGTGTGTGTGTGTGTGTGTGTGTGTGTGTGTGTATTCATGCATTCGCCCTTCCTACCCCTGCAGAAGGCATTGTTATTCTCTCACTTTGCTGGTGAAGAAAAATGAGACCAGTAGGACTGGCATAGCAAGGACAATGGAGAGATGGAGGAGATCAAGGAGGACAAGCAGGCAGGGACCAACATGGCTTTTAGCAGCAAGCTAGGCTTAGTCTAATGTGGACTTCGTAAGGACCCCTGTGGCTGCCATTGATGAGTGGACTGCCGTAGAGTCCGAGGGGCCATTGAGAAGGTCTGGTAGGTTTCCCGAAAAGGGCTTTGTGATTGGACCCAGAAGTTTCAAGTAGAGGCAATGGAGGGAAGCAGAGGCATGCTTTGACTGCTTTGAGAGAGAAGAGATAACTAATGAGTGAGGACACACAATCAAAGCACACAGACTCTAACCTGACCCCCTGGTCATTTCTACCATTCAAGAAAGGGAAGTGAGGTTTGAGAAACAAGAGTCCCCGAAATGAGAAGGTTTTCAGATATGTTCACCAGCACCCTGCCTCATCCAGTCTGGCTGCTGTTGCCTATGGCTATCTCTTGTTCCCTTATACACTTCCACATGTTTAAGCAGGGACATGCTTAACACCCACACACATACATTCTACTTGATCCAGTAACAGATAAAACAGTCAAGCCAACTTCCCCCTATGACCCAAGGCAGAGAGAACTACCATCCAGAAACTCCAATTAGAGATGGGGGGTGGGGGAAGTAGAGTTGAAGGTGACAACATCTCATCATCCCAGCATGGAAACAGAGTCAGGAAGGTCAAGAGCTCAAGTGAAACCAACCTGGGCTACATGGCAAACTCTAGAAGAACTTTGGTTACATCACAAGACCCTGTCCTGAAATAAAAAGGGGACATGGAGCACGTACTTTCACACATGTGAACATACCACAGGTGTGAACACAGCTCACCTGGAAGAGACAGACCCAGAGAGCCTCATGCCAGTTCTCAACCGTGTTGAAGGCCTAAAAGATGCTCTCACTCTCAAGAATTTTTGCATCCTGGAAACTCTGAGCATTGTTTCCTTTCAGAGCAAAGCCCAAAGAAGGAAGCAAAATAAATAAACAAGGACTGGATGTTTCAATTATCTTAACAATTATCTTAAGTGCTCCCCCCCAACCTCTGTGCCCAACCCCACTCCCAAATCTTACAGGAATGAAGAAGACCATGGGGAACTGCCATGAAGGCTTTGGGGTTTCCCTCTCTACTCAGATGTATGACAGCCCTGTGCTTCTACTTCCAGGGCAGCATCTTTCTGGGCACAGGTGGATGCATCAGTAGCCATGCTGTGACGTTGGCCAAACCTGTGCTTATGTGCCTGGTAAGTTGTCTGGGCCTTTGTGGTTAGCTTTAGAACAGTAGCCAGAGTGTGTTCCCTAGGGATTGCCTCTGAGTTCCGTGTGATATAGTTGTTCGTCTGGGTTTTACAGAGAACCAGAGGTCTTGACCCTGGAGCACACTAGAGTACAGCCTTGTTAACAAAGTGTCCAGAGGGGAAAAAAAACCTTTAAGGGAAAATGGGAAGAGCCTGCGGATACAGACCCTTCATTGATGGAGGCCCGAAACACACTCCCTGGGTGTGGCCTTTCAAACCAGGAAAATTAACTCCAGATATCTGAGGGAGAACAAACACAGAGTACAAATGTGTCAAGAGGAAGAGAAAAAAAAAATAGCTGCTAATATGATCAAATGCAAAGAGAATACAACAAGCTGTAACCCGTCAGAGATCTCAGGAGACACAGCTCAGAAAGCACAAAAGTCCTTCATCGGAGGTAATGAGGCGCATCTAATTATATTTAAGAAAGAAACATCGAGAACGACCCTAAAAGCCTCCCCCAACTCTTTCCCTAAAAAAGAATCAATGGAGTCCAAATGCTAAGCAGACAGGGACAGGGCGGCTTCAGAGCAAGCAAGGAATTCTAGACAACATCACGGGAAATGAGGCTGTCACTTTCCTAGAACTGAGAAAAATATTGCACACATACATACAACACGCACACATGCACGCACACACACACACATACACACCCTTCTCTGTCTATTGTGTTTTAAACAACACTACCACCACCCCAAAAAAAAAGTCCCAGGAAGAAGCAGCGGGAAGAGGAAAGGGGCAGAGGAAAGGAAAAGGAGAGAGAAATACTGGGCAGGGCCCGCCATGAGAAATCAAGGCAGTCCAAATGACATTTGACACCACCAGGCCACAGCTGAAGAACAAGGGAAAAGTTTTAGGGCGACTGTCATTGACCCATAGTCCTTCACTCCTAACCTTTCCCTCCAACATATGTTTCTCATTTCCTTGCTTATAACTGGTCCAAGCTAATGATATGTGTTTTGGCCAGGGTCCCGAGCTCGGCATACAGCCGGTCTTGTTCTCATTGTCCGGGCTACTTACAGAAACCTCTTTCTCTGTCTCTCTCTCTCTCTCTCTGTG
Source organism: Mastomys coucha (assembly GCF_008632895.1). Taxonomy (NCBI): domain Eukaryota; kingdom Metazoa; phylum Chordata; class Mammalia; order Rodentia; family Muridae; genus Mastomys; species Mastomys coucha. The sequence continues at coordinate 246,687,527 of NW_022196905.1, forward strand.
TCTCTCTCTCACTCCCTCTCTCTCTCTCTCTCTCTCCCCCTCTCTCCCTCTCTGCCCCCTCTCTCCCTTGCTCCAAAAAAAGATAAAAAGAAAAAGGAAAGAAAAAAATACAGCTTTAGAGAACAGTAAATATGCAAAGCAGCCCCGAGCGAGCTCTATACAACTACCATATTGAACATGGCCCTTGCCACCCTAACACACCCCATCAATAAAGGCCTGAAGAGATGGCCCATGGGTGAGGGGTAAGTTCAATACAAAAGCAGTGGAAATTCAAACAAATTGGCCCATTAGAGTCTCACACAGCTATAAATACAGCGTGCACGGGCTATTTTGAGGGACGGTGGCATGGGAAAGTTCGGCCTGGAATCTTGAGTCTGTCAAAGGAGACGGATCTCTTCCAAGACATGGGAAGAGGACAGACCCAGTACACACTCAAGGAGGGTAGGAGGAGGAGGGCAGGGAGAGGGAGGACAGGGAAACCGATCCTCACAGACGAAAAGCAAGGGGGTAAGGCTTACCACGCACAGCAGGACAGCAGCATTCTCTGCCAGTGCCACTCAGAGAATCCCCGATCACTGAAAAGGCTGGACATGCCCTTTCGCTCCTCAGGGGTCAATGGACCAGTTCATTCTTCCTGAAGGACCCAGCAGGCCAGAGGAGGAGGGGTGGGAACCAGTGTGTCCTAGAGAGCCAAGACAGCCAGAGTCTGAAGGAGAAGCTTCTGACTGACCCTGAGGGGAATGCGGAGGAGCCTGCTTATTCTGGCCATCAGACCCTAAGGACTGGCATCCAGTGTGGATGTATTTGTAAGATGAGGGGTGCTGTAATCTGAATTTGAGGAAACTGGAGCCCATAAACGAGTTAGTAAAATGTACAAGCAGACAATTCGTATGCAAATGTCAAGAGCTGTTTAACATGTCCCTTGGGGCCTGTCAACAGATGGCACTGAACTGCCAGCAGTTAGGAATGAGTAAACACGGAATACACATCTACTTAGGCATCAGGTACCTGCCTAGCTGAGTGGCTTCTCCTTCATGGTCCTGCTGCCTGTGAAACTTGCAGTTACTCTGTCTTCAGACTGTCTACCCAGAGCAACCACAGGTTTACTCAATCTGTTTGAGTGCTGACTGTATACCTAGCACTGTCTGAGACATAAAGGTCTCACAGACACAGTTCAGGCTTCTTGGAACTAGAATCCCAGCTGGCCTGTCCCTGACCCTACAGCTCCCTGGTTGGATTCTGTTCTATGTAATTGTAAGTAATAGCCCTAATATTGTCCCTATGTGATTATTAATAGCCCTACTTCTCACCCACCAAAGTGTCCCAGTTTGAATGCTAAATTATATAATATTGTAGCTAGACAGAGTCCTTCCTTGAAAAGTCCTATTTTGGTGCATATATAAATGTGTGTGTGTGTGTGTGTGTATGTGTGTGTTTGTGTGTGTGTGTGTGTACTTCAATATACAGAAATGATAGTGTAAAAATATAACATCCTCTATTTTAGAGGCTCTTTATAACTTGCAGAAGTCAAGAGAGAGTTCCCAGATCATCCAGAAAATGGCTTTAGCAGATTAAATTTTAATTAGTTCGGGAAAAGGCTTCACTGTACTCTGAGTTGAAGTCCTTGCTGTGTAGTATAGTAGAGCCATTTGCAGATGTTGGCTCTGAATTCTCCATGTTGTGTATGAAACCTCAGATTGCCCTACCAGCGGGGGCACACAAGGGCACTTATCCCAGGACAGCATAAAGGGGAAAAGCCAGGACAGATTACCATGACAACTCCCTTTCCTGAAAGTCTCTGACAGACACTTCCTGGGGAGACAGGAAGTGCAGACAGGAAGAAACGGAGTTGGTCTCTTCCCATGTCCTGCTCTTCCCACCTCCCAGACTCATCTGGTAGCTGACAGCTTCTGGCTGTGCTTCTGTGTTTTCACTGGTCCCATCCCCATCTATTCTGAGGAGAATCCAGAGGTGACCAGTGGCTTTTGTCCCCTTTTCCCCAAAAGCCACAGGGATCTCAATTATACCTCAGTATTAATAAACTACATAAAAGAAACCCGTGAGGGAAAGAGAGGTCAAAAAAAAAAATTATGTAACTGATTCCAAAGTAAAAATAAATGATAGACTGACTTCACATTTGTAGTTAACATTATGACGTTAACAGTTAGTCAGTAAATGTTGCAGGATACTGTGTGCCAAGTACTCTGCTAGGGCTGGCCATACAGTATTGCACAATATAGATACAGTCCCTGCTTTCTAAAGCTGACAGTATAAAAGGATGACATCAATGGAGAGACTGACCTCACAGGAGTAACTTCGAAGTGGACACACACATACCAGTTGTCAAGTGCTGTGAAGAGAAAACCCAGTCTAAGAGATGGCACCGACAGGGCCTAAGTGAAATCTGGGTGGGGAAGGGAGTCTCCCAGTAAATATCAGCTCCACCCAATGACCTGAAGGAAGAATAGAGTGTGTATCTCTGCTCCACACTCATACACTTGAATGCCCTATCAAAATTTCACTTTGAAACCTGAAGAACTGGGGGCTGGAGAGATGGCTCAGTGGTTAAGAGCACTGACTGCTCTTCCAGAGGTCCTGAGGTCAATTCCCAGTAACCACATGGGGGCTCACAACCATCTGTAATAGGATCCGATGCCCTCTTCTGGTGTGTATGAAGACAGCAACAGTATGCTCACAGATAAAATAAGTAAATCTTAAAAAAAAAAAAAAAGTTAATTTACAAAAACCTGGTTTAAAAAAAAAGAAAGAAAAAGAAATGAAGAGTCAGCAAGCATGACCTTCAAATCTCTATGTTTATAATCTCCTCAAAACCAATACAGGAAGGCACAGTTTGCTTGTGTTTGTTATATATGATGTTCCTAATTCAGGACTTGAAGGTAGGAAGATCCCAGAGCACAGCATTTGCCTCCCTGGGGCTGTTCTGACAAATGGAAGATTCCTACATCTGAATCCCCAACATTCGGCAGAATTTACAGGGTTGCTACTCTGTAATGGTGTCATGTGCTAAATGCTCAGAATATATTGAACAAATCAATACCTCTTCACGACGCGTCTTCTCCAGACCCTGCTTTGGGGTTCATTCATGGGCATCTTTGCCGTCTCAACAGCACAGTTTCATTGAACCTTCTTGAGGATAGGATCCAGTGTGCAGAACTGAACAACAGTTCTGAAAATAACTACAAAATAAGGAAAACCGGAAGCAGCAAGGAGGGGACAGAGGGGCTTCTTCGGTAATGTTGTGAAGTAACAAGAGGAGATGCTAACCAGCTAACTAGAGGCTACAAACACTGTAAGGAGGAAGTGGAAACAGAAGACATCCATTGTGGCCATGCACACCTTTAATCCCAACACTAGAGAGGCAGAGGCAGGAGGGTCACAAATTTAGAGCCAGCCTAGGCTACTTGGAAAAATCCTATGTCAAAAAAAAAAAGCAAAACATTTTTTTTTTTTTTTTTTAGGGGCTGGAGAGACTCTGTTGTTAAGGAATGACTTTGTTGTTAAGGGCACTGGATACTCTTACAGAGGACCCTGATTTGATCCCCAGCATCCACAACTGTCTGTTACTCTAGATCCAGGGGATCCAACACCCTCTTCTGGCCTCCCCGGGCAATCCATGAGCAAGGTACACAGCCATGCATACAGGCTAAATACCCATACACATAAAAATAAATAAGTAAATAAATAAATAAGTTTAAACCACATTTTTAAAAAGAGAGAGGAGGGGAGAAGGAGAGAGAGGAGAGGAGGTAGCTGCACAGAAAGGCTGCGCCATGTCACTGAGCATGCTACAGACAGAAAGATGTGACCACATCCTATCATTCTTAGCACCAGTGCTGGAGATTCCCTCAAAGTCAAGGAGGTTGAGGCTGAAGAATATCCATAGAACAGGAGCTCGGTGAAACCCTGGAGTGCAGACACTTCAGAAGGGGTGAAAGGAGATTCCTATGTGGCAAATGGGAGCTCAGAGGTTTCTGATGTCAGTGAAACAGTGGAAATCCAGAGGAAGCTCCATCAGTCAGGGCTCGGGACGTAGCTCAAGTGGGAGCATTCTTGTCTGGCAGCATGAAGCCCTGGCTTCAGTCTGAAACACCACACAAACTGACTGTGATGGTGCATACCTTCAATCCCAGCACTTGGAGGCTGACAGACCTCTGTCTATTCTACATAGTGAGTTCCAGGCCAGCCTGTGCTATATAGCGAAACTCTGTCACGAACAAGACTTTTTTAATGGTATGTGTGTTATGTGCACATGAGTACATATGTCCCAGAGCCCAGAGACAAAGGATCCCCCAAAACTGGAGCAATAGGTGGTTATATACTACCTCATGTGAATCCTGAAGACCAAACTCACGTCCTGGACAAGTGCAGGAAAAGCTTTTGACCACTGAACCATCCCTCAAGTCCCAGAAGCAAGACTTAATAGGAACAATTTAGACGAGGGGGGATATTTAAACAGATGTTTATTTCATTAAAGATGGTGGTGGGAAGTATAGTCTCTTGTTAGAGTTGGGTGGATCTCTACATTTTAGAAACCATTCACATTAGACTGGAGATCAATGGAGAGAAATGTCTGAAAAGTTTGAAGAAGAAAATTGGACTGGGGGCGGGGGTAGGGGGTGGAGATTCAGCAAAAAGCCTAAAGCAAGCAAGAGCCATCGTCTAGGTAGAGAGTGCTGGAAGAATGTTCCTCAGAACAGACATGATTTAAAGTCGCTGCTCCTTGCTCAAACCCCTGTAGCTCCCTGAGATGGTGACAAGTTCCATAATTGTTCTGACTTTGTTGATTTTGTTGTTTTTTTTTCTCCACAAACCTACTTATGAAAGTTCCATAAAACAGCCTTACCCAGCCCCCTCTGTCTCCAGAAATATGATACATGGTGAATCGAGAGAGAAAAAAAAAATACATATTTTCCTTTACTTCACAGGCTCTTGGCACAAGTTGAGCCCTGAAATGGTTAAAATATCGGCACATTTCACTGGTCTTGAGTTACTCATAAACATTGGGCCAAGCAATTTCACTCAGTCGCACATATTAACTTCTTAAGTTCTTCTCTCTGAGGATGTGGGCTGTTATTTTAGGCCAGAAGTCCCATAATTAAGTTTGACATAAGCGCATGGATTAAATATGTGGTTGGGGGAGGGGGGTGCCGAATGGAAGGGTTTCTTTTTTTTCCCCAGCCCTCTTTTTGTGCCATATGGAAACTGTAACCAAATAACGTGCAAAAATTTTTAAGACAATTTCCAGTCTTATTACTCAAGTGTTGTTTCCCAGGTAAGTCTCAACGTGAATCTACTTACAAAGCTCGTTTCTTTTACTTTCACAAACTCAGCCTTTAAAGCAACAGCAGGGTTTAAGAGCAGGGCACACCTTTGGTCTCAGCACTGCAGGCTGAGGCAGGTGGATCTCTATGAGCCCATGGCCAGCCTAGTCTACACAGGGAGAGCTTGACAGCAAAAGAGAACAAGAATTGTCCACATAACAACCCCGAGAACTGGTATTATACTCTGTACAGGGCAGAGAAATAGATAAGGCATTTAGAGGTCTGTCAAAGATAAGGGACTGGAGGTACAGGCTAGAAGGAATGTAGTAAACTGATCTCATTCAGGAATGGCTTAGATGTTAGAGGCATGGTGGTGAGGGAGCTGGACATTGTGTTGTCTTTGTCTGGTGTGTTGAGACCTGTGCAGCGTGGTGGTTCTCTGTGTTCTGATGCCACTGAGCCATCATGAAAACCTTCTCTCTCAGAAGGTTCTGGGGTGACTCTGAGAGCTCCTATCCTCAATTCATAATCATAATTTTACTTTCAATTTCTAGCCACATTTGTGGAGGTTTCTTGTGGTTTGAGAGAGGAATGCTGGTGTTCCTCCCTCCCTAAATCCAGCTGAAAATGGCCTTTTCTACTCTTGCAAAGAGAAAGCACCTTTGACTCCTTGACTTTCCGCTATCTGAGGAACACTCTAGAAGTTAACACTGAAAAAGAAGTCAGGTGGTCCACCTCCAAGTCACTTCAGTCCAATGCCCGTCCCAATCTGGATCCCTGCCACTCTTGGTTAATTTTAGTTTTACTGAGCTTTGTCCTGACCAAAAAAAAAAAAAAAAAACTTGTTTAACAACACCCAGACAGATGATCCAGGTCCCCACCAGCCTCAAGATCAAGGTCATTCTCAAAAACCTTCCAAACAGGACAGAGGAGATGGCTCTGTCTATAAAGTGCTTGCCACGCAAGCCTGAGGAGCTGAGTTCCAACCCCAACAAACACATAAAAGGGCCAGGCCTGGTGCTGGGTACTTGGAATCCCAGCACTGAGGCAGAGGAGACAAGTGGTTTCCTGGGGCCTGCTAGCCAGCCAACCTTGCCTATTTGTGTTGAGTTCCAGGTCCCAGTGAGAAATTCTATCTCAAAAATATCACGGTAGATGGTAGCTTGGTAGAGGTTAAGCTCTACCCTGGGCAATCACATACACATACATGCACAGGTAACTCCCACATCTGAACTCCTGCACACATATGAACACACACACATATGAATGTACACAATGCACATACACATACGCACAGCTTAGACCTACCCCCAACACACACACATAGACACACTCTATAACCTTCTTGTTTGTTTGAACTGTACTAAACCCTGTGCCTTTTCCTCTTCGAGAGAGCAGACCAGGGGCTAGGAAGCACTGCTTGTCTCCATGCCACCATGTTCTAACACACATGACCTTGCAACATTTTGAATCACTCTTGAGAAGCCACAGGGAAGTCACAGGGAAGCAAAGATCATGCTCCCACCACACAACACAGCTACTGTGAGATTCTGAAGATAGTGATTCAACGCTCACACGGTCCTAACGGTGTCCCTGTCCTACAGACACCTCAGAGATGTCAGGGCTTGGGACAGCCCCTGCTCCCCACCTCTTTTAGCATTCTCAGGAGGCCCAGAGTGTACTGCGAACATAAAGCCTCCATATGTGCCACATAGGCAAGAGAATCATTTGTCTAAGCTCAGTGTGACCCACAACATTCTCCTCCTTTTGGGAAGGCTGCTCTGCCATAGCTTTTAGATGCTCACCCCAAGACCTCCAAAAGCATTCTTGTGTCTTGTTTACCTTCCTGGTTTCAAGAGTCAGTGAGCTACATTAGCTAGCCTGTTTGGTCTTAATATAGCCCAGGCATTTGTGAATTGCATTGTACTCTTCCATAGTTTTCCCTGTCTTAGCCACAAGCTGGGCGCCAGGCAGAGTGTGACTTAATTGCCTATTCCCAACCTAAGTGGGGCATGGTGCAATATGTTAAGAATCCAGATACTGAATGGGGCTGTACAGATATTCTTATGGGAGTTGTTGAAACCTTCTGCACTTAAGACCTTCCTAAGTCTCCAGATGAGAACAAAAACACACTTTCTTTGTTCTCTGAACCTGTCGGGTTTTTGCCTCTGGGCTGGGGCTAATTCCAGCTTGCACCTTGCACCCTTCTTGCCCTTCTGGCTTCCATCTGAGACACCTGCAAGACAGAGGCACTGCTAGGATCATTTCAGGCAGGAGTCATCATCTTCTAAATCTAACGGCAGCTCTGTCAAGTGATGGGAACAGGGTCCTTCTTTCCCAGTGATTTCTGTATACCATTCTTTGACTTCTTGAGCATGGTTCAAACTGTAGCACCATCATGCTTGTCAGAAAGTGGTGGGATGCTGCAGACAGTGACTAAGAATGCAAGCTCAGAAGCCCTGCCACTTGTATTCACAACCAGACTTGGGCAGTTTTCATCCTTCTCCTCCAGCATGTTAACTCCTGGCAACTTACTGGCCTCATCTGAATAATAAGATATAATAGTATATATATATATGACCTCTTGAGGGTCATTGTGGGATTATACATGTACTGGTTAATGACAGCGCTTGGGCTGTAGCTTAGCAAATATTGTTAGAGCCAAGAATGTAGCTCGAAGAGGTGGAGTGCTTGGCTGGCATGCACGGAGCTAGGGAATTTGACCTCCACCACAAATAAACTAGTTGTACTGTACTATGCCCTTTATCCTACCACTTGACAAGTGGAAGCAGGAGGATCAGAAGTTCGAAGTCACCCTTGATTCCACAGAGACTTAAAGACAGCGTGAAATATGGAAGACCCTGTCTCCCAAAATCAGTAAGGCCAGTGTGGTGGCACATGCCTTTAATCCCAGCACTCAGGATGCAGACAGAGGCGGGTGAGTCTCAATAAATAAAATAAATAAATATTAGCTATAGAAACAAAACCCACACAATGTGGTTTAAACACAGTATTTTCTAAGGTGTATCCCAGCCTCGTTGTGTGGGGGTTGAGATGAACTTCAAAGACTGAAGATGTTTAGGCGAGGGAGATGACCCGATGAGTCAAGTGTCTTCTGGGCAAGCATGAGAGTGTGAGTTCAGGGAAAACCAAACGTATCTGGATTGGCAGGGTGGGCTCAGCAGCTCTGCCATCTCCAGCAAGACTTCTAGCCCACTTCCCTGACCTTCGTCTGCTAACCTGAGGACACACACTACCATGCCTACCACACAGGGCTGGAGCAAACAAAGGGACCAGAGTATGTGGGAATCCTGAATCAGCATTGTAGTTAGACATCCCCTCTGCTACCTGTTCTACCTTGAAATAAGCAGCAGGGTTTTGTATTTTATATTTATCGAAGACCCTATTGAGTAACCTCAAAGGACTCCTCCACTACCTCCTTGTCCAAATTCTCCCTTTCTGGTCCTTGTCCTTGTCCGGTGCTCACACTGGGGTCATGCGCAATGTGAGCATGATTTGCAAGCCTACAATCGCAGCATTTCGCCTGAGGCGGGATAGTAAGTTTGAGACCAGCCTGAGCTGCTCTATGATATTTCATCCCAAAAACCAAACCAAACAAACAACAACCTAAAGAGATAGCTTTGACATTAGAGTACATGTTGCTCTGTGAGAGGACCTGACTTCGGTTCCTAGTACCCAACATCCTCTAATATTAGCTCCAGGGAATCTTACACCTTTGGACTCTGCAGGAACCTACATGCAAGTACACTTATACACACACACACACACACACACACACACACACACACACATACACTAATTTAATTAAACTAAAAACCAGTTAAGCCTCTCTGCCCTTAAGGAGTCCCCCACACATACAGAAGTAGAAATATTAGTAAACATTTACTTTTCTGAATGGCTGATCCCCATAATTCTTATGTATCCTTTGGTCTCTGTATTGAATCATCTTTTTCCAAGAGTCAACACACCATGTCTCTAAATAGTTTAGATTTTGCAAGTCACATTATTTCTGTCACAAGTTCTCAACTCTGCAATGGTAGGTAGCACAGAAACAGTATGTCAGTCATTGGGCATGGCCTTGTCCCAATAAAACTTTACTTTTTAAAAAAGGTGGCAGGATAGATTTGGCTTCAGAACCATAGTATGCAACATCACATCTATCTCCCTTTTTCTACCATTGTTTTTTTTTTTTCACTAAGCAGTTAGGTTGTCAGAACCCCAAGAACATGAGCATCCCTAGGTACTTAGGGTGTCCCAGCCCACATTGCTTTTAAAGCCAGCATCTTTCTCAGTGCATGTTTGCCGGATTAAAACACCTCACAGGGAGATTGAAAGTTTGTGGTGACAAGATGAACTTGAGTATTTAAGCCAGGGGGAGGGCCCTCAGGGGTTAAGTGTGGAAAGAACCATGTCGTTCCCAGTGAAAGCAAGAGGGCCATCTGCTATCAAAGCCATGGGTGCAGAAGCATACTCACTGCCGAGTGCTGAGGAAGACCATGTGCCCCCAGACTCTGAACTCTGTAGGTGAATGAATCACGCCATCTAAGGCTGGGAACTTGGGTAACCCCATGCTTTCCCAGAACCCAGTTCTGATAGGAACTTGCAAAAGACTACAGTGCTCTACAGCCACCAACACTTCCATTATTAGCCATCACCTCAAAATCCCTTCTCTATTGTTTTTCCCTTTTAGATTTCTATACAAATAGTTTTCTTTATGAAAATACACGTCTAGCTCATAGAGCAGAAACTGGGGGAATCACAGCCTGGAGTTAGACCTGAGTCCCAGTTAGGGAACCTTCTGCTAACTTATTTGCCCTTCTAAAGCTCGGTTTTCCTTTCTGTGAAGTGGGATTTTTTTTTTTCTCTGAAGGTTAGGTGAGGCTGTACTCATGAAGAACTTACTACAGGGCTCAGAACAGAGTAAATATCCCATAGTTCCTAGCATCTAGTGATGACGTGGGTAATGATGAGCAAAGATGAAAGATGGTTTCTTAAGCACGGAGGTACCATCTGATCCAAAATTCTACTCCCAGAAATATATGCAAGAGAAATGCTGTTACTCATAATAGCCAAAGAGTAAAGGCAAGCCACATATTCAACAAGTGGCAAGGGGATAAGATACAGCATGTCCATAGAATAGAACGGTATTCAATCATAAAGAGTAATGGAGTGCGGATCTGTTACAATGTTACAATGTGAGTGCACCTTGAAAACACTTGGCTAAGGGGAAAAAGCCAGGCACACCAAAGACAGTCTGCTTTGAGTCCATTGGTATAGATTTCCTATTCTGCAAGTATGGAGTCAAAAAGTTGATTCATGGTTGCCAGATGCTAAAAGACGGAACAAGGAGTGGCTGCTGAGAAGTGTAGTTTCTTTAGGGGATTATGAAAATGCCCTGAAGAGTAGGTGATGGCTGCATAGTCTATGAAATATTAAAACCTACTGAGTTGCATACTTTAAAAGGGTTAATTCTATGGCAATAAAACTGTTGCTTTAAAAAAAAATGCCTTTAAGAAAACAAACACATCAAAACTTAATCTATATGTGTCTGGAGGCTGGAAAGAGAGAGCAGTGGTTAAGGGAACTTGCTGCTCTTGTGGAGGACTTAATTTCGGTTCACAGCACCCAAGGAGCTATCTATAACTCCAGCTTCAAAAGACTCAACAACTTCTCTGAACTTCTTGGGATACCTACACTCACACACACACTCACACACACACACTCACACACGCACACACACACGCACATGTGCACGCACACACATACACACTCACACACACATACACACTCACACACATGCACACATACACGCACATGCACACGCACACACACACACATATACTCACACATACACACACATGCACATGCACATGCACATGCGCACACACTCACACACACTCACACACACATATACTCACACACACACACACCCGCACGCGAATAAGGGAGTCCGTAAAACATTTGAAAATCCTTCTTTTACTGCAGAACCTCAGGCGGACGGAAACAACACCTGTCTGGCCAGGTGTAGGTCTGCAGTCCTCCTGCGGGTCCTCATGAACCGTGGTGCACTTGTGGAAGCCAGAGGCCTGTCTCCTGTGTTGGCCTTCACCTCCACCTTGTCTGAGACACAATTTCTTGTTGTCTGTCAGGGTGAAGAGAGAGGCTGCCAGTCTTCAGGGATTCCCCCGTATCCCATCATTTTTATCACAACAGACGTGCTGGAGTTTCACTCCTAAGCCATGGCATGTGGTTTTCTGCGGCTGTGAAGACCTGAAATAAGGTCTTCTGCTTGGTACTACAAGCCCCTTTACCCAGTGAGCCCTTTTGCCAGCCCCGATTTCAAAAACTGTATGAGTTATCTTAGACCCTCATCTTCAGTGTAGATTTCTGACACTTTCCAAAACAAAAACAAATCCAGTCATTGGAAAAGCTAGGGAGACAGTGTCTACTAACCAACCCAAGTCATGCTGGTACTGGAATGCCTGCTCATACTTGAAAATAATCATGCTCAGTGCTAGAGAGGGACATGTCACCCAGCATTTGCAGAGCACCACACCCAATAATCTGGGGACCAGGATTTTGGGGATCAGTGCTTTGGGGACCAAGAAAACTCAGTCCCTCTGACTAGAAGTACCATGTTGAGTCTGAAAGACTTAAAAAAACACTGAGACTATAACTGCTGGAGAGATGGCTCAGTGGTTAAAAAACACAGACTATTCTTATAGAGGACTCAGGTTCAAATTCCAGCAACCTCATGCCAGCTCAGAACTATCTGTAACTCCAATGTCTGACACCGTCACACAGACGTACGTGCAGACAAAACACCAATGCACATAAAATAAATTAAAAAAAAAAAAACAAACAAACAAATTGGGTGGTGGTGGTACACACCTTTAATCCCAGTACTTGGGAGGCAGAGGCAGGTGGATTCTGAGTTCAAGGCCAGCCTGGTCTACAGAGTGAGTTCCAGGA
>NW_022196905.1:246699909-246746945 GCF_008632895.1 Mastomys coucha
GAAAGAAAGAAAGAAAGAAAGAAAGGAAGAAAGAAGGAAAGAGAAAAGAAAAAAGAAAAAAAAAGCAGAAATGCATAAAAAAATAATAGCATGAGACTAACAACTGACCACCCAGAGGGAATAGTATTAATAACAATAAACAACTGGGACCCTGTGGATCAGAGAGAATTCAGAAAAGCAGACAGCCCCACCAGAGATGTTTGCTGGAGAAAACTTCACGGAGAAGCAAGCGGCAGAGACTGTATCTGAGCTTTTCACGTTTACATGTAAATTAATATGATGACAAACAGTAAGGCAGAGTCTGACCAAATTGGCCTTACAAGACCCTAGGAGGTTGGCAAAGAGATTGGTGCTTTGTAGACTTTGAGGGCTTCTGGGAACCGGAGAACAGGGGTTAAACTGGCCGGAGCCAGGGATGCAAAAGAAGAATCTGGTAGAAAGGCTCAGTGAGCATTTTTGGAATGAGATAACAACTGGGCAGGAACCTGGAGAACTAGAATGCTCTGGAAGATTAGCGATAAAGAAACCAATTGGAGGATCTGGCATCAATACCCCCAGGACAATAAGACTGCCTTGACAAAATTCCTACTTTAGTTAAAAAGCCTGGGCAATCCTGGCTTCTTTCTTTCTCGCATTCTTGATAAGACAGATACTGACTTGAAAGAAGCCATTAAGGACGGAGATTATCATAGCAGCCTTGAGGGACATGCAGATTCAAGACTGGATTCAGCCAGGCTCAGAGCTGGAGAACTGTGAGGGGACAATGGAGAAGCCACATCTGTCCTGCTTCCACCTTTAGGGCATTCCTAAATTGAGGAATGCCATTCCTGCAAAGCAGAGCTGCAGACACTGCTGGGGAGTGGCTGTTTTGATTCCTGAATACCTGATAAGATTCCCATCCAGAGAGGGACATTCCCACTGTGCAACAGTTGCCACCAGGTTTCCAAACAGGGTTTTTATGTGCATGCTCGCAGCCAACCATCAGACTGAGCATGGGGTCCCCAATGGAGGAGTTAGAGAAAGGACTGAAGGAGCTGAAGGGGTTTGCAACCCCATAGGAAGAACAACAGTATTAACCAACCAGACCCCCAGAGCTCCCAGGGACTAAACTACAAACCAAAAAAATACACATGGAGGGACTCAAGGCTCCAACTGCATGTGTAGCAGAAGATGGCCTTGTCGGGTATCAATGGGAGAAGAAGATCGATGTGAAGGCTTGATGGATGCCCCAGTATAGGAGAATTCGAGGGTGGGGAGGCAGGAGTGGGTGGGTGGGTGGGAGTGGGGGGAACACCTTCACAGAAGCAGGGAGAGAGGGGATGGGATATGGGGTTGGGGGGGACTGGGAAAGGAGATAACATTTGAAATGTAAATAAATAAAATATCCAATAAAAGAAAAAAAGAAGAAGATGGTCCTAATGATAAAATAAGGGCAAATAGAAGCAATGTTTTTTTACCATCTAACAAACCACCCCCAGAGTGTAGTCACCTAAGACAATAAATCCTTTCTCACCATTCCGAAAAAAACGGATGGATGGTTCTCCTACTGTATTGAGTCAGTTTGATGGAGATGGATGAACAAAAACAGCCTGGCCTTCATGGCTGGCAGTGGGCTTGACACCAGCTGAGAAGGTCCTCAAGTCTCTCCACAAGAAAACACCAAGCCTCCAGAGTCCACCAGAAGACAGCACCCAAAGCAGAGACAAAGGAGAGGAAAGCCGGTGACCACTTTTCTATGTAATGCAGTGTGCCTTTCCAAAGAAAGGGCAACTATTCTTTGACTCTGCTTAAAGACTGCTTAAAAAGAACTTTGAGAAGCCACATTCCCCATGCTCTGTTTGGGTCCCTATCCTCTAGAGGAAGATAACCCATGTTGAGATGTTGAAATACTTATCCAAATGTGAAGTCTTTAACTTTCATGAAATAATTTTTTTTATGAAATCTTTATGTATTTATGTTGCATGCATAAGTGTGTATGGTGTGCATACATGTGTATGTGAGGGTTCTCAGATTATAGTCACACGTACATGCACATTGGGTGACTCTGTATCTCGCTCTCCACTTTTTATTTACAGCAGAGTCTCTTCACCGAGTCAGCAAATCTACATAGCCAGATTGCCCTAAGGATAGTCGGTGTCTGCCTTTTAAGCATTGGGATTACAGGCAGGCTGCACATTTGTCCTGGCATTTGCATTGGTGCTGGGGATCTAAATTCTGCTCCTCATACTTGTGTGTAAGTGTTCTGAGCCATCCAACCCCCTGATACATTCTTTTTTAAGCCATGAAGAGACGGAAGGAGAAAGAGGAAAGAGACAGACAGACAGACAGACAGACAGAGGCAGAAAGAGAGAGAGAGAGGGAGAGAGAGAGAGGGAGAGGGAGAGAGACAGTGTGTGTTTCTTAGTATATTCCATTTCATTACTCTGCAGGGAATGAGCCCTTCCTGTCTTGTAAAGGTCCTAAACAATTGGGTCATGTCTCATAAAATGTCATCCTATCTCCTGCTTTGGGTAAACTGCAACACCGTGGGAATGTTCACAACGTTTGTCTAAGTGCCGAAGTCTCCAGTCCATTGGGTAGTAAATGCTTGGGCAGCTGACTCAGTCTAGGACAGGCCTGATGTAAGCTAGCAATGTTCCATTCTTGGGATATAACCGATGTGCTGTTCTTTTTTTTTTTTTTCATCAACAAATGATTTACCAAAATACTGCACGATTTCCTTAAAAAATGTGACCCTCCCTTTCCTGCCTCACTTTTCTTTTCCTGGATCAGGACATGGTTTCCACTGGCTTTACCAAAAGAAAAAAAAATGGTTATTTCAGCAGGTCTCTCCAACTTGTCTCTATCCCTGGATCTGAAGGAGTTCAGAAAGGCTAATGGAAGGACAAAGGTGAGGTGAAGAAGGCTCTGCCACTTCTGATACAAGCAGATATTCCCTGGAACTCTCGCCATTCCCCTGAGACCAGTGGCTTTCCTCACATCTCGCAGCAAACCCCACAGTTATAAAAAGCCAGCTAACTAAATAATGCCATAGGAATCTTAATGACTAGGGTCATTTGGCCAACAGCATGACATAGCTTTTTCCTCCCAGAATTCAAACATTCAAAATTACAAATATCCCATCCAATTCAGACTTAATTATCACTGTCCAAACTTCAAGAACTTTCTCTGTTTCAATTCTGTAAGCGGAGGAACAGTGTGGTACAGCTAAGAGCTGGTGAGTGAGCTTGTTTTTGAACGGTGGGAAAAGCGCCAGAGTTGTCTCTTCCTGATACCCTGCTATTTCTGTGATGGACTAGCTCTTTGCCAAAAATGCCTAAATCACCTGGAACAGATTTTATCATGAACAGAATGGAATTAGCTTGTGTTGAGTCCTGATGTCTGTCTTAGCAGACCACCAAGAGTATAGTCCCTACAGAGAAGGTCTTTGCTAGTGGGTGGATACAGGCAATGAAAATAACTATGCTGAAACCCCAGGACTTACCAGTTACCATCCCCCTAAACCAGTGTGGAGCTAGTCGGCATCATCAGCCACATGACGAAAGGACACTGGAGGGGGCCAGCACCCTTGGGATGTCTCTGTGACCCTGCCTACCAATGGCATTTTCTCCTTCTTCTGAGTGGTCCAGTTGCAGAACTGGTTACATCTAGCCTCTGCTGACCTGGCCCCAGCTCACTCTTTTCTTACAAGGCTAATAAAATCCTCAATGCAGCCAGAAAGAGTGGTCAGTGACAGACAGGACCATGACAGACAAGGCCAGGAGTAAGTGTTCCTACCTGTTTTGGAAGATGTCTCCTCACAGTCCTGGGATCGGTTCTCTGAAAATCTATTTCTGACTGCCTTACCATCCAGACCACTGTCTTTTCATCTGTTTGCTTTTAATGTCACCAAGGATGTCCTTGATTCCCAGTGAGGGGTAGGGATGGGGGTGCCACCACACTTGGTTTAAGAAGTGCTGGAGATCAATTGTGGGCTCTTGTGCGTACAAGACAAACCTCTCCATTGAGCTACATCCCAAGTCTATCATTGACTTTAACGGTCATATTTTTTTAAATTAGACAGTTATTTTTCAGTACTAAAAATTATTTAGTTAAATCATTACTACCTATCTACCAGTACTTCCAATGAGCCTGACTTTTATATTATCAGAAAAAGTTTTGTTCTCTCTCTCTCTCTCTCTCTCTCTCTCTCTCTCTTTCTCTCTCTCTGTGTGTGTGTGTGTGTGTGTGTGTGTGTGTCTGTCTGTCTCTGTCTCTTTCTCTCTCTTAGTATTTTTTTATCCCCCCGCCTTCCCTTCTCTCTTTTGCTCCAGCCCAGCTCTGGCCCATAGGAATTATTATTTGTTTCTCATTAAAGATGGTTGTGAGCCACCATATGGTCACTGGGATCCGAACTCATGACCTCTGGAAGAACAGTCAGTGCTCTTAACCACTGAGCCATCTCACCAGCCCTCTCTCAGTATTTTTTTTATCTAAAATACTTAGTGCCAGAAGTATTTGATGATTCAGATTTCCTCTTCCCCATCAATTTTGAAATATTTGCATATGCATAATGAGTTATCCTGGGAACATGATCTGTTTTAATTTGATATTTATTTATTCCCATTGCACACTATACACATAGCCTGAAGATATTTTATACAGTATTTTTAGTGTACCTGCACTGTGATGACGATCTGTCATCTAAGGTCAGGTGAAGAATTTTCTACTACACATAGTGTCAAATTGACACTCAAAAAGTTTGGGAACTTTTTGGATTTCAAATTTTTTGAATGAGCATGCTCAACCCCCATCCCAGTCTTACGTGTGTGTGTGTGTGTGTGTGTGTGTGTGCGTGTGTGTGCGCGCGCGTGTGTGTGTGTGTGTGTGTGTGTGTGTGTGTCTACATGAACATCAACAGTCATCTTCAGAGGACTGATTCAAAAACCCTTTTCATATACCAAAGTCTATGTGTAAACGCTTGAGTTCTTCATGTACAGTAACATGGTATTTGCATGCAACCTACACACATCCTCCTACACACTAGGTCACTTCTAGATCCCATGTCTCTAATGCCATACAGGTTCTGTGTAAATTGATTTACTGTATGCATTCAGTAAGAACATTGGGTAAGAGGAAAAGTCTGGGCTGGTCCTATATACATGTAATTTTCTCAAGTATTTTTAATATGTATTTGGCTGAGTTGGCAGATGAGGACTGAGTGATAGGGAAAGCTAACTGTGTATTTGTGTGCATAGATCTACATAGAAAGTGGTCTATGTACCTCTACCATACATGTGTGGGTAATAGTATCTCATTGTATCAGTAAGTTCCACTTCCAAAGTACTATATCTTATTACCATTGGTGGGTCTGTTCAAGTGGAGATCAGAGGAATGGGTCCCAGGTTAGTGGCTCAGCTTCTTTTTTTTTTTTCTTTTTTCTTTTTTTTTTTTAACAAAGAACTGGAGTCTGGGAGAGGCCCGTTATCTAGAAGACAAAGTCTTTTATGCTGACCTCTGAAGCCTGAAGCCTGAAGATCACATACCCCTAATAGTTTTGGCTTTGGATAGTGTTTGGGGTTGCTTATAAATCCTTACAAGCAATGTTCCAATTGAAAAAAAAATCTTTTTATTTTTAGGCTGGAATTGTATTCACGCTACTGCATGTCCATGATTTTAGCATTTCTCCTTCATTTTTCACCCATCATTAGTATAATGAGGTTTTTCCGAAGGTTAAACCTCTGACTTATTCTTATTCCCCAGAATATATTTTTATTTACCAAAATCTCAAATCACCATGGTAACTATCAAGAGTCCTTTAAAATGCATGCTGCTTTTTTTTTTTTTTTTTTTGGTACCAATCTACTGCACAGTTATAGTGAGCCACAAACAGCTACAGACATTGCAAAACAAAAAAAGTCACCCAGCCCCCACGGCTCTCACATCCTTCCATTCCTATGCATCTCCTGGAGGAGGGAACAACAAACCTACAAAGATAATAAACTTCTGTACAGACAGGGAGAGGGAGTGGATGTCCCGCGCTGTGCATGTCTCCCGCTGTACATATCTCTTGGTGCTGCAGGAAAGAAGAGGAAACGCTGAAAAGCGGAACAGGAAACAGATGGGGGACGCGACCTCTCAAAACTCCAAAAAGTTCCAAGAAACCTCAGACCAGCCTGGTTGCTGGAAAGGTTAAGACAAAACAGAAACAGAGAGAAACCATCTCAAGCAGGCACCAAGAGGGGTCATGTCACAGGGTGGCCATGTAACTGGCAGCTCAACAGTAACATGCAGGGAGGAGAAAAATTAAACCATGTCCATATCCATTGAGACCAACATGGTGGAGAAGGCTGACATGCTTGCAAAGCTTGCCTGATGCCCTCTCTTCACACTGACAGTGTGGCTCGCTCTACAGCCAAGTGAGTGTGTCTGGAAACACTATTTCCTTTGGCTAAAATGAAGTTCCACAGAATCCTTTATTTACTGTGAATTAAGCTTTAAAAGGTGACGAAAAGAAATGCACTCTGCATCATCTTGAGCCTTAAGGGTTCTTGTAAAGGTAAGAAATGGATAGTCTGATTCCGTGTGCTGGGGCCATTTTCAATGACTCAAGCGGAGATACATCAAAGAATCTAAACGACCTCATTAAAATTCACTCCGTCATGCAATGATTTGTCCACGAAAAGAAAATTATTCTCACGCCCGGGATCCGTGCTCTAGGAAGAACTTTCCAGGCAGGAACAAACACGCTGGGGTGGAATATTTCATCTCTTTACAGGTTGTGCAAGTCCGGGGTGGAATTGTTCCTTCCCAGCTAGAGAGCTGGGCCAGCTTCTTGAGATCCAACAGGCCTTTCCTCACCAAGGGAGATGGCAGAGCTCTCTCCCCAAATCCCAGACACCCATCCCCCTCTCCAGCAACTGCATTTCACTTGTGACCTCGCCCAGCCTGTGGTCAGGAAAGAGCCTTTGAACACATCTCCAAAGCTGCTATGATTAGAAAAGGGCTTTGATTAGCCAGCTCAGCTGGTCCCTCCTTCTTGTTGTTACTCTTCGCCCTTCCCCCACTCCCTTCCCATGACTCCTTTCTCCATCCCATAGTCCAGGCAGTTCAGAGTTTTGGTGGTTTTGTTTTGTTTTGTTTTTTAAGCAACCTTTTCCCTCTCCCTGTCCCTCTCCCTCTCCCTCTATCTCTCTCTGTGTCTCTCTCTGTGTCTCCCTCTCTCTGTCTGTCTGTCTCTGTCTCTGTCTCTGTCTCTCTCTCCATTTTCCTATTGCATCCTAAACCTCAAGATGCAGTTAACACTAATCCTGGTTTGTTTAGGGTTTATCTACATTATTAATTCCAACCATGTGAAAAAGAAAAAGAAAAAAAAAAGTGTGAGGCCCTGGTTTATATACAAAGTTTGGGTGTCTGTGAAAGGAGCCAGCTATCCCTGGGAAACATATTTTCTTTTAGATATCTTTTTAATCCAAACAACTTTCCTTTCTAGTCTGAAAATATTCCTTGTGATGGGACCCGTCCTGAACCATTTCATTTATTATTATCCTCCCTCCCCAACACACACACACCCCAGCTGATATCCTTTGAAGCTGCTGCCTGCATTAATCTGGACTTAATATGGATTTAAACATTTACAATGGAAAATAATTTTGGTTAAAAAAATAATCTCTCTTTATAAAGCTTGAAGACCCGCCCCCACCCCTCATGCAACTGTCACCATCTCTGACAGCTAGGGATGGAATGAGATTCTTGAATATGCATGTTGAAGAGAACGCAAACCAAGGCTCACAGGGTACATGTAATATTTTATATTTGGCAGCTGTTATGACTGGCTGGAGCTGACTGATACCCAGGGTCTTGACTTGTTGTTTGAATGAATTCATCATTTTTCAGGACACGGGAGCAGTTATTTGGTACCCAGGATATACTAAAAATACCTTCGGTTGGACTTGAGGGAAGCTGTCTTTCAAGGAGAGATGGCTGCATCCAGCTGTCATACAGGGTATTTTCAGTAACTTGGGGCTTGAGGAGGCTGTGGTTCTAACCCCCTTCTTAGCTCGCCACCACACCCCTTTTCCCTGTTTGCATTCTTCACCCTCTCAGGCACAATGGAAATGCCACATATCATTGGGTGACCTCAGGCAAGACCAGTGTTAGCAATCTAGGTTGGACCCTATTCATGGGAATTTGGAGAATTTAGATGAGAGTTCTAGTTTGTCAGCTCAGCTTATAGAAATGACCACATGTTTTCTCAAAGTCTGTAGAGTAGAACTGAGCTAATTCTACATCATGCCCTTTAGTGGCAGGAAATCTGTGGTCTGGTTGCAGCTATTCCCTCCATTCTTATGTTCATGCAGACATCACTAATCAATTGCAGACACTCATTGTCACTAACCAGGCAACAGTTTCTATTTCCTGATATCAGATTCCAAGGATCCCAGATTTCCTCAAAACATTCTTCCAATTCGACTCTGACAAGTTCAGCTAGGAAGTCCTTCTTCAATCCTTCTTCAATTCTCTATATTTGACTCCTCTGTTCAAATTACTATCCTCCTTCAAGGCCCCCCTTTAAAATATCTGACCTACTTAACAAGACTTCTCAACCACTTCTTGTTGCTGCTGTGGGTTTTCTTTTTTCTTTTTTTTTTTTTTTTTTTTTTTTTTTTTTTTTTTTTAAGATTTATTTATTTTTATGTGTCTGAGTCTTTTGCTGCATGTCTATATGTGTACCCGGTATGTGCAGTATCCTTGGTTTCCAGAAGAGGACATTGGATGCCTGGAACAGAAGTTATAGACAGATTATTGAGACCTGCCCTGTGGGTGCTGGGAACTGAACCCAGGCCTCTAGAAAAGCACTTTTAACTGTTGAGCCATCTTCCTAGCCCCTGGTATAGTAGGGTTATCTTTATACTATTTGACTCTTTCCAAGGTAACATAATTCATTGTAGAAATTTTATAAACTATAGTATGCAGGAAAGTAGAAAATTAAGTCATTAGTAATATGTAGATATATAAATGTCCAAACAAAATATACAAATATTTCTTGTTTTTAATTGTAAAATATTTAAGTACAAGAGCTCTAGATATAGCTCAGAGATAGAGCGCTTAGTTGACTACATCAAACTCTACATTAAAAATATATATATGAAGTCATTTGTTATTAAAATACATGGATATAATTACATCCAAAGTGAGTGGTTTTATAATATGTGGTATATAAGGTATACCTTAATAAAAAGATTGTTTGTCAACAGACATGTTGACTCAAATCTTTAATCCAGGTACTGAAAAGGCAGAAGAAAGCAGATCGATATGACTTTGAGGGCAACCTGATATACCTGGAGAATTCTTAGTGAGACAGTGTATCAAAAGGACAAAAAAAAAAATTAGTCTACAGATTATACATTGTAGAGCATTGCATTCCAGCTTCATATGTATTTGTAAATAAAAATTTAGGTCTCATATTTTTTGTTCCCTAGAAAGCAAACCCTTAGATCCTAAGTCATGCAGTTGAGTAGTCTTGAAGCATGATTATATTTCCAATTGTGTGTGTGTGTGTGTGTGTGTGTGTGTGTGTATTTATGTGTGTGCAAACTTGCAAATTGGTACCCTCAGAGGTAGAGGGAAGGTCAGACCCTGGAGCTGGAGTTACAGGCAGTTGTGAGATACCCCATATGATGGGTGGGATTTGAAGTTGGTCCTCCACAAGAGCAGCAAAACACTCCTAGTCACTGAGCCATCTCTCCAGCCCCTGTATTTCCAGTATTCCAATGATATCTCAATGTATGCCTCCCTTTCTTAAAGTATTAATTACAACTGGGTTATAATCATTGTACTAAGTGATTCATCCAATTAAAGGACACTATTGGAAGAGTGTGGACATGTTCACAGGGCTATGTGATCATATTACATTCCCTGTCCAGATAGTACCATCATCATCATTTAAAGAGAACTCTCATTCATGTTCCCATCCAACCCATCAGGCCGAGGCAACTGCTGATCTACTTCCTGTCTCTGTACACTTCTGTATGGTGAGTACATCCTATAAATAGAATCATTTAGTATGTGCATATTGGACTGGCTGCTTCCCTTAGCCTAGCTTTGTCAAGGGTTCTCCGTGTCCCAGTCTTCTGTCAATCATTTTTATTGCAAGGTAATATTCCATTGTATTTGCCCATATTATTCTGTTAATAATTTCTGTTTCCTTTTTTGTACTCCTGAGGTTGACTTCCATATATCTCCATTCAGGATGGTGTTCATGTTTCACATCTGTTCATACATCAGTTGCACCCATAGTTACTTTTGCTAGAATTAGGGTAAATTTACAGAAGAGTCCAGTGAGTTCAATAGGTGTATATTGAATGTTGAAATTTGCAAGTTTTTTGGATGGGGGGTTATGGGGTTTGTTTGTTTGTTTGTTTTAGTTTGGGGGGTTTTGTTTTTGTTTTTGTTTTTTGCTAGAAAGTGCTGAAGATATGAGGGTCAATGAGTTTAGACTTCTTTACAGACTATGAACAACAAATTATAGCTGTCAGTCACTCTGATATCATCCACCTTTAGCTGACTTACATTATCCACATGTAAATGTATTGGTGTCTTCCAACCTTGCTTGGTGAGTTTCTGATTATACCATGTTGTTTAAGTCACCCCGAACAGAAACTCTGGGTTCTATTTCTGTTCTAGTAGAGTAAGACAGTGAAAATTAGAGCAGTGACCATTTACTGTGCCCTTTTTCATATTAACATGCAAAACAGAGTATGAGGGAGGCACGACTTTGACTAATGCCAAAGAAACCAAGGGTCAGAATGATTTGAGGCAAGTTGCTGGTGAGGAACATGGCTAAGACTTGAACCCAGAGCTGACTTCTTCAAAGCTTACACAGTTGACCGCTGGGCCAGAATATCCCCAACTATGTAGAGGACATCCTTCACTGTCAGGAAGTCACATTGTCCAGATGGTCCTCTGGGCGGCAACTCTGTATCTTGATCTGGGTGACCTGAGCTGACCTATGAAAGTAGAGAGGTGTAGCCAAAAAGACCTGAGGCCTTCATTCAGGGGCATTTGTAGCTGTGTGGACTCTGATAGTCTGTGCATGGCAGTGGAAAATACGGGTTCTTAAAAGGCTCCTTCTGCCTCAGACAAGGAGACATAGGATAGCAGTTTTGGAGGTGACCATTTAGTAATCTCAATATAGAAAATACACTTAGGGGACTGGAGAGGTGGCTTAGTGGTTAGGAGCACTGAGTGCTCTTCCAGAGGTCCTGAGTTCAATTCCCAACAACCACATGGTGGCTCACAAGCATCTGTAATGGGATCTGATGTCTTCTGGTGTGTCTGAAGACAGCTACAGGGTGCTCATATACCTAAAATAAATAAATAAATTTTAAAAATACACTTAGGGAAAAATAATTAGGAACTACTTAACCTAATGGGGGCTGGAGGGGCAGAGCAGTCTTTCATATCACAGTGTCTGAAAATTTGGACTCCCATGAGTGTCCAACTACTTTTCTAAGTCATGCCTGACTGTAATATGCTGTCACCTCAACAATAGGCAGGTTATAACTGTTCCTTTGCTTATGGAGATGTTTGATATATACAAATAATAATTATCGTTTCTTTCCTGTTCACTGACAGGATAAAATCCTGGTAAAGAGCTCAGAACATCTAATTAATTCATTGGCACTGAAACAAAATTGCAGGCTGAAAAGTTATTTGTGAAACAGTCGGAGATGGAAAGGTAGGAAGGTGTTTTGAGTAGTGGTGTCATCCTGAACTCCACGTGAGAAAGAGAATCATAAACACCAGGTAGGTGATGTAGCACACACTGGAAATCCCAGTAACAGAGAGGTGGATGTGGAAGGATCAGAGTTCCAGGGTCATCCCCAACGACATAGCAAGTCTGAGGCAGCCTGGCCTGCACGGCACTGTCTAAAACCAAACAGAAGAACAAATAAATTCATTAAGTGTACCAAAAGCTCTATGAGCTGCTAAAAATGGCGAAGT
This sequence comes from Mastomys coucha, assembly GCF_008632895.1. Classification (NCBI taxonomy): domain Eukaryota; kingdom Metazoa; phylum Chordata; class Mammalia; order Rodentia; family Muridae; genus Mastomys; species Mastomys coucha. The sequence continues at coordinate 246,711,895 of NW_022196905.1, forward strand.
AAGAAAAGGCTGTTTAACTGTCACTGAGTGGACGTCTTTCAAGTATTGGTTGAATGACAGCCCAGGATATGTGTCCAAAGTGACTAGTTACGTTAATTAACCAGTAAGTGTTAGTGTTGCTAGGGATAATTATCTTGGTTTTTTTTTTTTCAGTACTAGGTGTTCAACCTAGAGCATCGTCTATATTAAGAAAGCAATCTCCCTCTCGGCTGCATCCCCAAGCCTTGTTTGGGGATGTTTAGAACAATATGCAAATGATATTTACAGCATGAACAAAGTCCCAAGTACTAGTAATAATTACAGAATAATTGATGTATCAATTCATATTACTATGTTAACCTATTCAAATGAAATATTAATACCATTAATATAATTGGTAAATGTGATAATATTATAATAATTGATGGCATGAACATCTGTGCTAATTATAATATATTAACATAATAAAAATAAAATATGTTAATGTAGTTAAAATAACTGTGAGGCAAGCCTTATATTAAGTCTCACACACATATGTATAATGTGTGTATATATATATGTATATATATATATTTGTGCGTATAGTGTATGCAAAAGCATACATGCACACATACATATAAAAATCTCATTTAACCCTTATAAACAGATTATAAGAGCATCAGATCCCCTGGCACTAGTGTTTCAGGCCATTGTGAGCTTCCATCCAAGTGGGTGCGGTAAAACAAATGCAGCTTCCCTACAAGAGCATGGAGTTCTGACTGCTCAGCCTTCTCTCTAGCTCCATCCACTCTGCCCAGTTTTCAATACTGAGTTGTTAGCTTAGCATGCAAAGTACTTGGTTCCATCAAAGCCTCTTCATATGTGTCATCATACTTTGTCCTCAGTTCTTCTCTTCCCCTACTGCCCTCCCCCATACCCTTATAGACAATCCCTCTCTAACCCCAATTAGAGTAGCACAAAGTCCAGGGGTTTCCAAGCACAGACAGACTGTCTATACCACTTAAATGGTCTCTTAAGAGACTGCTGAGCATTTAGGACCATAAGTAGCATCCAGAGCTGTAACAAGGGCATAACACTCAGATCACTCCACGGAACCAGGGACATTCTACCAATAACAAAATGCTTGTGCCAAACAGGGATGAGTTCAGCTCCCTGGGGAAATGTTAGATACTTGTTCCTGCTTTTGCATATTGAAAGTCCTCTTAAGCCCTTGTAAACAAGGGCTCAGTGGTTAAAGGTGCTTGCCATCAAGCCTCACGTGACCTGAGTTTAAACTCCTGGTCCTACCTAATGGAGGGATAAAATAGACTCCGGAAAGTTGTTCTCTGATCTCACAGGAGGGCTGTGGTACTCACAGGTGGGACTGTGGTACTAGCAACCCCACCCCATACCTCCCCACCCCACCCCCACCCTCATATACACATGGATGAATATAGTTTTTAAGTTGTTACATCTTTAAACAAAAGAGCCAAAGAATATCCCCTGGCCTGGTATAGATCAAAGGCTGGGAATTCTATAAAGGTATTCTAATAAAGCTAGAAAGATTTACTGTCCATACCATCTTTGTTGCAACAACTCTGTTATTTTTGAGGTATTAGATACATAGTTAATATGTTAATGAATGAACACGGAGAGGTTTCGATAGAACTGTATTTACAAAATGAGGAAGTGGGCCAGATTTATCCTGTAGGTGATAGATTACTAATGTCTAGACTAAGTCACCCCTTGGTCAAGTTGGAATGTACACTGTCGCTGTCTTCAGACATACCAGAGGAGTGCATTGGATTCCTCTGGTGCATTTATAGATGATTGTGAGCCACCATGTGGTTGCTGGAATTGATCTCAGGACCTCTGGAGGAGCAGTCAGTGCTCTTAACCACCGAGCTATCTCTCCAGCCCACCTTGTATGTTTCGTTCTCTGTTAAGTTAAAGAATAAGGCTAGTACCATTTCTTGGGGCATAATACAAAAGGGGAGTATCCTGGTAGTTTTAATAAGGCATTCTCCCATCTGTGCCTTCTGGTCCCTTGCTGTCTGTCCTAGCAGGTTGTGTATTTGCTGGTGATCCTCCTCCACTCGTATGACTTTCCCGAACATCGAACATCACTTTTTACATCTGTACCTTGTTTTTCCCCTCCTGTTTTTACCTTTCTTGAATTTATTCCATGCTGGGAAATTGGCAAGGGGGAAGGATTAAGTTTTCAGTAACTTCCTGTTTCCCTTGGATGTAGTACATCTAACTGTAGAATTAGCCTGGTTAGATCTCCCTACCAGTAGATAAAGAAAGGATAATAGAGATAAAGAAAGAATAATAGAGATAAATCCATCTCTTACTCCTGCAAGAGATGGACTGAAAGTTTGAGGTTAGGATACTGATAGAATACTGTATCTCTTCCAGAATATATTCATTTCCTTCTGTTCACCCAAATGCCTCAGTCATGAAGGATACTTTATATCCAACTTCAGTTCACTATGGGTTGATTTCTTTTGTTTAGCCCCCTTGTAATGGCAACAGAGGGTTGATGCCATCCTAAGTCATGCTAAGACTCAGTAACAACATTACCTCTAGTGGTTCTAAGTCCCTGAAAAAAAAATCTATGGCCTACCATCACAGAGGTCTACCTCCACAGCAGAGTGGTGTCCCAGCTGCATGGGAAACGGAAGAGAAATCCATCACATGTGGAAAACTCAGACATCAATAAGCAACTGGGTAGGCCTTTCAGTTGGGGACCAACCACAGAACTGCCTCTCCATCAACAATCAAACAGTCTTTAGCTGTGATCAGCCACTTCCATCACCTCAGAGACTGGCAGGTTTCCAATAAAGCCAGTAACTCCCTCCCCCAGGGTAAAATCATCAGCAGGAGGCAGCCATTGTCTTTGAACCCAGCAATTTGAAGACAGGTTAGCTTGCACTCTATTAGCCAACAGCTACACCCTGACCCCTGACCCTGACATTGACCTTTTACAGCCTTCTCAGGAGGTACACTCTGATCTTTTGAGGTGGCCTGCCCTGCTGGTTAGCATAAGAGAAGGCTTGTCAGGGCTCTCCGGGTCACCCCTGCTCCCAACAGGATGCTTAAGACTCCAAGTACAGAAACAAGCCAGAGTTGAACCCAAGATGCCAAAGGTGAAAGTTCAGGAGCATATCCATCAGCAGCCTGTCACCAAAGGGCGACATAAGAACTATGGACGCTTTCAGCACAGGGATGACCGTTGTCTCCAGACAGTCCTGCGACTTAATGGAAAAGGCATATCAAAATATGGCTTACAAAATACAAAATAATGGACTGAGATGTACATTATATGAGGGTGTTAGATTGCTATGTACTTACAGTGGTGGAATTAGATTGAAGTGTTCTGCCGGGGTAGTTAGGTTGAAATATGGATTATCCCAGGAATGGTAGCTTCAGATGTGCTTTATAACAGTTGTTAAATTAAGATGTGCTCGGCAGAACAGGCATTAGCCAGAGATGTGCATTAGACCAAGTTCTCAGTGGAAGATGTGGATTCTACTTTGACGGGGGGCAGGGGTGGGGGGATAGGAGGATGGAGAAAACTCCTTGGGTTGGATATTTTTCAAGGTTATGAGACACCCCCGCTGCATTAGATAGATTCCAGGGAGTTGAGTCCAGGGTCTAGGAAAGAGCATGCAGGATAAAGTCTTTTCCCCTGTTTTCTCCCCAGCCAAACAATTTGCCATTTTCCCCACTTTTCCTGTTAGGGCCTTAAAGGCCTCCCCGTCAATAAAAACATTAGCTCACTAAACAGCCTGATGGCTTTTCCTTCCCTGGCTTAACCCTTCGGGAGCTGGGGTTTCCTTTGGATTTGTAAAGATATTGATTCCAGATAATGTTTGCCTTTCTAACTCTCTCTTCTGTAGACTTGATGGATAGGTTCAGGGCTACATCTCGGCAGCCAACTCACCACAGCTACCCAGGGAAAGGGGAGTAGAAAGTCAGGCAAGCGTTCAGTAGTTAACACCATTTGAATCTCTTCCCCTGGATGGGCAGGCAGAAATGTCTTAGCTGGGGAGAGAGAGGCAGGCAGGTTGTGGTTGCTGCCCATCAGTGTGGGCTGCTCACTTACGCATTTCTTTGAGTTCACCTTGGTTTGGTTTATAGTTTCTGATTAATATCCACTGCCATCTTGAAATTGGCTATCATTGAAATACTATATCTTATTTTATTTTTGTTTGTCTTCTACTGTAGCCTAGCTAGTCTCAGACAGAAAGCAATCCTCCTGCTTCAGCCTCCAAGTGGGTCACCATGCCCAACTTGAGCTACATTCCTCTTTTGAGTTACATTTTTTAAGACAATGTCTCGTGTCACCCAAGATAGCTTTAGACTCGTTGTATAGAGCTGAAGAGAGTTTTGAACTTCGAATCCTTCTCCCTCTACCTCCCCAGTGCAAGGAGATTTAAAAAGGCAGATACCACCATCTCTAGTTTATGTGGGACTAGGGCTTGAATCCAGAGTTTTGTGCCTGCTATGCAAGCACTCTACCAAATAAGCCATATCCTCACCTCCCTGACTTGTATTCTTTTTTTTAACATTAAGAAAATCTTAAGTTGATTTATTTTATTTTCTGTGCATGACTGTTATGATGGCATGTGTGTCTGTGCACTACATGTGTGTCTTGTGCTGTGCTGTGCTGTTCTGTTCAGAAGGTGTCAGGTTCCCTGAAACTAGAGGTATGGATACTTGGATGACCACATTGTGGCTTCTTCTGCAAGAGCAACAAGTGCTCTTAACCATGGAGTATGTCTCCAGCCCTGAGTTGTCTTCTGAAAAATGTCGTTTCTAGAAAGACAATATGCTATTCTACAGTCTTACCAACATGAGCAAATACGAGTAACTATGTCTGCTTGTGACACTGGCCAGCTTTTGTAAAACCTTACCACAGATGCAAACCTCATCCAAGAAAAACAAAGAAAAAAAATGGGAGGTCATCTCTCTCCAAAAGCACACAGCCTTCAAAGGTTTGCTAAATGTCTCCCCAACAATGTTTCTCTTCTTTGCTGGGAAGATACAATTCAGGGCCTGGGGAGGTGAAGCACCATGCAGCTGGATGACATCCAGCCTTTCTGAATAAAGGAGTTGAGCCCCACCTCTCGTGTGTCTCAGTGAAAGAAAACGTTATGCCAAGTGAGTTAACACAGTCAAAAAGACTAACCCTCCAAACAAGCGAACCAAACCTAAACTTACAGTTCAAAGGAAACTGCAGTGTTACCAGACACCTCCACACTGTGCCTGACATTCTCAGAAAGAGGCCAGCAGGCATTCCTGCCTATTTGTCGGGCTCCATTTCTTCAGAGAGAAAAGTGGCTTTGCTGGAGGTGGATAGAATTTGCCCTCTGTAGCTGAGCTGTCTATAATCCAGCCACAACAAATGGGGCAGGAATATGCTGTCCCGCTTCAAAAGCATCTGTATCCACAGACCCTCACCCACCTTTGCCCACATGATCATATCAGTTATTAAGCATTTGTTCACTTATGTACTTAATTAGACAGGGCCCCTCTATGAAGACTTGGCTGCCCTGGGACTCCACAGACAAGGCCAGCCTCAGATCTGTGGTGCTCCTTCTGCCCTAGCCCCAAATGATGGAATTACATGTGTGGGTCACCATGCCTATACTTCCCAAACATTTCTGTCTATTCTCTCTCCTCACCATCTCTCAGTCCTTCCTGCTATGCATTCTCTTCCTTCTGGGTACCCATTCCTGCCTCATTTTCTGACATCACATTTTCCTTAAAAATAGCCCATGAGAGCTATTTCTAATCTCCATCAGGGATCTGTCCAACCAGACTCCCAAGGGATACAGCAATGAACTTAAAGTTTGTCCTGGGGAAGGGTGGTGTATTGTGGAGGGGCAAGCTTATTCCCAGACTTAAGTTTTAAACAAATCTCCTATTGTTAATAAAGATATTTGAGGAGACAAGTATTTAGGGAGACAAATTACAATATAGCTCTCCTTAGACACTATGCAAAATGCCACCCCTTCAAAAGAGAGCAAACAGTATCATTGCAGCATCATAGCCGGGTAAGGATCAGGAACATCTCCAGTCTAGTCCAACACCTACAGACAAGAGATAATTTTTGTTCTGAGAACTGTAGGCAGTCACTGGTGTTTTCTGAACCTCTATTTCTCTATTCATAAACTGGGTGTGGGGGGAACAGTAGCTTCCATCTTAGAGGGCTACTATGGATCTCTAACAGGGGAATGTATTTAAAGTCTGTTATTTGACCCTACCACAATGGTGAACTTTGCCATCTTATTGGCAAAACTAGCAGGAAAAGTGTGCCGACACACTATGGGCTCCGGCTGTACTGGTTTATGACGTACAGTGCTCTGTGCATGCTTCTGGGTTCAGAGATCTACTGTATCAGTTATCCTCAGGGCTTCTCAAGATGGCTGTGCATGAAGATCTGCTCTGAATAGGAAGAAAGATGGCCCTGACAGTGAAGGAAGACACAGACTATAACAGCTTCTCCAATAGAATGTATACAACTTGCCTGACTCCATACTCACTGGGAGCTCCTTCTAACTTTATTTCGAAAGTAACAGCTCATCTTCATACAGACACTGGTGTGTAGTCCATAAGTAGGCCCTAATATGAACCAACAGGCCTGATATAGATAGATAGATGATAGATAGATAGAAAGACACACAGACAGACAGACACACACACACCATGCCTGCTGCCAATGGCTCTAAGGTCCTGACCTTTAATGAGGATGTATGATGAAAGCAACTTTCCCAGGTGAACAAACAGGCAGAAGGCCAGAGGGACAAGGTCATTGGCTAATGAAGTGGTCAACATTGAGTTTCTGTCACTCGGCTAGTTAAGAGGAAGCTAGAAGGGCGGTTGTTTTTTGTTTTTATTTTTGTTTTTGTTTTAAGTGGGGACATTTAAAAACCAGAGCAAAGGGTTCCATTGGTGCTTGTGCTCCAAAGATGAATCAGTGTTGTCAGAAGGAGCAGCACACAGCCCACTGAAGCCCCACTGTGGCCCCATTTCAGTTGACCTGCTGAGCACCAGTCAGTTGGAAGAGCAGATGCAAGCGGCGAACCAAAAAATAATCCCCAAGTTAAAATGGAAAAAAAGTAGGCATTGGGCAACCTTGGCTTTGGGTTCCGATCTGCTCCGGAGATAACAGCGAGAGCAGAGGCCAAGTTCACAGCAGAGAAGGAGCTCAGGACCTATTCTCCTTCCCTGAGCTGACTTCTTCCTGAGCCACAGATTGTACCCAACTCTAGGGGAGGACAGAAGACAGAAAGAGAAACATGATTTGAAGGGACGAGTGTAGGCTTTGGCACATGAAGCAATTTTTCCAATGTCAGTGATTCTTGCTTTTCTACATACTCTTCAGGAGCTTAGAGCATGGGAGCTGTTTTTAAAATGGCTAATTAGTTGTACAGTATGGAGTATAGATACAGCTCCACTTTATGTATAGTTTCATAGTGGCAGAGTTTAATATTGTTGAGGCATTTAAAATCTTTGAACCAGTCACCCAATCCACAAATGGTAGCATGGTCTCTGTCAAAGCCCTACAGCCCCTTATGTTGCAATTCTCCAGATATCAGAAAAGTGACTTGTATGCCTGTCCCTGCCCACCCCCAATATCACAAACAGGTTAGGAAGGTGAGCTGAGAGCCCTGAGCTGAGAAAGCACCTCTGATGCTCTGATGGAAATGATCACTGGGTCAGAGTGTTGAAGCATCACCATGGAGATGCTTTGCCCTCATGGCCCAGCCAAGGCTCTTTCCAGGATCCAGTACTCTGGGACATTTGCCGGGGTTGGAAACTCCAGGATAGCACAGTGACTCCTAGACTATTACCCAAGGTTTTCTTCCCTCAACTATGGACCTAGCTTTAAGATCTTCTTTCCTAGCTATAAAAACATTACTATCTACCCTTGAAAATTATGGGCACTTATAAAGATATAAAGAAAACTGAAATCAGCCCAAATATCAGTACCTAGAAATAACCTTCCCCCTTTTGGAAACAGGGTCTCACTATGCAGCCCTGGCTGGCCTGGAACTAACTATTGTAGACCAGGCTGGCCTTGAACTCACAGAGATCCACCTGCTCTGCCTCTAGAGTTCTGAGATTAAAACCATGAGCCAGCACACCCAGCATATACATTAACCTGTACTTTATCTTACCAGATTTATATAAGTATCGTATCCTATGGCCATGGTCCACTTTACATGCTAGCACATGTAAAGTATCACTTTATTATGAACATTCATATTACTCCCTTTAGTGACCATCTTGTATTCTGGTGTTGGATGGACCTTTGTTTACTCCATCCTCTCTTCATGGTCACTTTTATAAACAATGCCCCGTGATCATCTTTGTGCTTGGTGAACCCTTCCAGGAGTCTCATTAAGATGGATTCCTATAAGTTAGAATTGTTGAAGGCACTCTCTCTTTCAACCAGTGGCATAAGGAGGAAATAGCAGAGGAATGAGCAACAGTGTGAACAGTCCCCACCCACCCCGGAAGCCTGTGACAACTTCAGGACCCTTATCCATGGAGAGTGAAGAGTCTGTGAGGAAAAGGACATTTCACATGCTGAGACTGGCTCCTCCCAAGATACACTAAAACCTGGTATTTTATTTTCTTCCTTGACCCTTCCTCTTCCTCTTCCTCTTCCTGCCCTGGTGTTTGGAGCCCTGCACACCACAGAGCCACCTGCTGCTGAAGGAGACCTGTTTCATCCCCACCCCGACCCTGGCCAGCATCAGGTGGTTCCCGTCTGTCTTTGCCTCCCTGGGTTTTCTTTCTGTTTGCTTTCTTCTGCAAACGTTGATGAACTCCTTTAGGCACTACCAGGCACCCAGGGGTGGGTAAAGGAGGGAGTTGGGGCGCGTGATTACTTGGCGATGTTTTAATTTGTCTTTAAATGAATTCTCCTAAGCTTTCATGAGAAAATCTCTCATCATTACTTGTAGTCATTTAATTTAAGAACAGTTGGAAGAGGGAGATGAGCTAAGATGACAGATGGAGGATGCAGATGTACCTCTTGAACCAGAAAGCGCTCTGAGGATTTGGTATTGGGGAGGAAGCACACTTGGCTCCCACTGCTTCTGACCATGGATGTGGAAAATGGTCACGAAATTATTAAAAAGTAGGGATAGACTCAAGTGACAAACAGATTTCATTCTTTCTTTTTTTTTTTTCTGTTTTAGTCTGCTAATGAGCCCCAAGTCTGATAAACTCAAACTGCACAAAATAGGAAGCTAAAATAAAGCAAGAAATAAAATAGCCAAGGCTGTGGCTAGGGAGCTTCATCCATTTCCACTGGCACAAAGATCGCCTTTTAAATTCCAGGCTTTCTCTGGCTTCCTTCAGACAGATTTTCGGGACATCCTAATTTGGCGTTTCTGTAATTCAGCGTCTATTATTATTTTAGGACCACAGTTATTATTTTAATTATAATTTAAAGCTGCCTAATATACCCGGAGGTCACTGGGCACCTAAAAGGAATAAATAAAAACAACTTTCCGTTTTTAAAAGCACCGTGTTTATTTGGAAGTCCCAAGAGCCATTCAACCAAGACATCATAAAACCTTCAAATAAACTGAAACGGAAACAAAATAAAATGTCCGTTCTTAATCTCCTTAGAAGGCAAGCCGAGGGAAGTCCAGCAAACTGAATGCTGGCCTGGGAACTCCAGCATGGGTTCCTTAGTGAGTCAGGAGCTGGAGTGTGTATAGCTAGACATGCACACTCTATATTGTGACCTACACAGACCTTCCCAAAGTTTAAGACCCTTGAGCCCTGGTAGGAAGTTTTAGTCAACAAAAAGTTAATGTGGAAATAGACGATGGAGAAAAAGAAAGGGAAGTTGGATGTGGTGACACGTGTTTTTAAAACCCAGTATTCAGAAGGCCAAGGCAAGAGGGAGCCCAGCCTGTGGGCTAGCAACATGGTAAGTGCAAAGCCAGCCTAGGCTTCATATAAAACCTTCTCTCACAAACAGAAAAGGGAAAAGAAGAGTGCCTGGCTAGGGGAGATTGCTAAGCTGGTAAATAATACTCACCTTGCAAGCAACCTGAATTCACACCCAAAAACCATGTAAGGAAACCAAGGCATGGCAGGGTGGGCTTGTATTCCCAGTGACTGGGAGCTGGAGGCAGCTTGATTCCTAGGGTTCACTGGCCAAGCAGCCTAACCTAGTTGGTGAGTTCCAGGCTAGTGAGAAACACTGTCTTAAATGATGATGGTGGTGATGATGATGATGATGATGATGATGATGATGATGATGATGATGATGATGATCAGAGCGAGAGGGGGGAAGAGAGGGTAGGAAGAGAAAGAGACAAATGGACAGACACACCAGGGAAGAAGGAAATGGGAGGGGCTAGAAGGGGACAGGAGGTGAAGCGAAGGGATACTGGATTCCAAGGTTGGCAAATTAATTGGCTACATGGAATTAAACAAAATCTAAATGAGTATTATGGGCCTTGTATAGGGTAGGTAGTCAAGAGCTCTGGAGACTGTGGCAAACTTCCCAGTCTTCAATGATGCTCAGCTTCTGAGGCTGCTTTTGAACCCAGTGTCTTTATGCTTCCAGGTTTGTTTGGTTGGTTTTGTTTGTTTGTTTGTTTGTTTGTTAAGAAAATAGAGAGAGTCTGATATTTCCTCAGTATGCACTACCTCACATGTAGACTGTTGATGACCGGTATGGTGCAAATGCCTGTGTTTAGACCAGCGTGTTCGATTTGGAATGGACCAAATAAAAACCTCCATTCTATATTCAGTTGACAGGCTGTGTGTCTGCAGTCTGTAAGAAGGCATAAGGAGCTGGGGACCAAAAGTAGCAAATAAAAGCAGGGACTGGATACTGACTTAGATGAGCTCTGGAGTCCTGATGCATCTAAGAGGAAGATGTAGCTTTCTTCTCTGCCGTTCTTTCCATGGCCAGAATATAAAGTAACTTTGAGTGAGCTATAGTGTATCCTTTTGAATCTCTGTGTATGAATCCTGGGTTTACAGGAGCCAGAAGAATACTTAGGGTCTCTTAGCCTTAGAGTTAGGATCAGATAGATGCATAGAGAGAATTCAGAGAAGGTGGACTGAAGTGTTTGGGCAGAACGCTTCAATTATAACTGTAATAGCACTTATTGATTACTTAAAGATGTTATCCCTACATGATTCCTGGCACTTTACATGAAAGATGTTGAGATACGGAGAGTGTATCAGTCAGTTTTTACTGCATTTTGATGCCATAACAAACAGCCCTTAAGTCTCAGTAGCTGCCCACAAAGATATAGTTTTCATTGACAGGCTGCAAGCCTCTATTCTGTCTTTACATTGCAACTCAGGCTGAAGGAATGAGGAAAGTGCCACTGGCGGCTTTTAAAGGTGTTCTATTTATCATTTCCTCTTCACATTGTATTGGAAAGCAAAGCAAGTCCCATGGACACCTCTAATGTGGAGGAGGCCAAAGTATAATCCTCTCATGCAGAAAGCCCGGCCTGTGTGCCACAGGGTTCCACATTCACAGACTCAAGCAAACACAGCTCAAAATATTCAGAAACAAAAAAAAATTGTTTCTGTGTTAAATATGAACAGGCATTTTCCTTGGCACTACCCCTTAAGCAATATACACCAACAACCAACTACCTACAGAGCCTTTGTGTTATATGAGGTATAAATAATCTACAAATGATTTAAGATGTACAGGAACATCGTGTTATCTCATATAAGAGATGTAAACATACCAGGGTTACATGTATTTATGAACAATTTGATTTCCCACAGCAGCAGTACCTCAGGGACTTTGAAAGGGTAACTTTACTGAGAGAATCCCCATCCCTCCCCTTGGAAAGGCAGAACTCCCCCTTCCTCCACCCCAGCTCTATTCTGAGCTTGCTGCCTTCCACTGGGGTGATGTGTGTGACCAACAGTTGAAAGCACAATGTCTTGAATTGAGTTCCATAGGAGGGCAAGTCTAGTGTCTTATTAAGAGTTTGGAGATGGTGATGAACCCCTTTGTTCCCTCACATAAGCACATACACATCACAATGGTGGGAGGAGCTCATGAGAGAATATGGAGACATAACAGAAACAGAGTCAGAGGGAGACAGAGAGACCAACTAAGGACTGTGGTTGGCCTGTTCTATTGGCCATTACTTTAGTAATAATAATGGAAATTAAATGGCCCAAATGCATTTCAGCTAACAATCTAGTAGGATCAAAACAATTCTGTCATTACCTTATGAGTCCCACATTAAGACATGTATGGTGGTATTCAGCCACAACCCAGTTCTAGGACAACTGAAGGAAGAAGATAGCAAATTCAAAGCCAACCTTGACAGTTTAGCAAGCTCCTATCTCAGAAACCTAAGCAACAACAACAACAACAAAAAATAATAATAAAAAACACATCAGAGATGGCTCAGCATAGAAAACATTTGCTGCCTAAATGTAATGTCATGAGTTCTGACTCCAACAATGTGTTTTTTAATTTCTCCACCCCTACTGTGGTACATATACACAATAATAATAATTTCTTTAAATCTCACATTAAGGACTAGAGATGTCATCCAGGTAAGACTGTGGGCTCTATCTGCAGCACCCAAAAATAACATGAGATAAAATAAATACTACATTAAAATGTAGGTGCTTCCTAGAAAGCTAAAACTTGAAACTCCTACCAACTAATGGGTGTTTGTGAGTAAGTTCTAGGAGGAGGGGACCCAGGAGGGTCCAGCAGGCAGAGAAAACAGACACTGAGGGAGATGAACCTACCCCACTCCCCAAACTTCTTACACCAAATGTTGTTGCTGGTAGCTGCTCCTACCAAGCCAGTGACTCCCATCCTTAGTGCAGTGTCCTTTGCCCAGGCTGCCAGAGCCAAGTACAAAAGACTGGGAAGGTTTCACAACAGAACTCACCTTCTCGCAGTTCTCCAGGTTACAAGTCCAAGGTCCTGTTGTTGGTGAGCTTGATTTCTTCTGAGGTCTCTCTCCTTAGGTTATAGACTAGGGAGTCTGTTGAGTTCACAGGATGGGATATAGGAGATTTCCTCCTCTTACAAGAAAACCAGTCGCACTGTACTGGGATGCATGAGTATAACCTAGGTATACTTGAATTAATTCTTGAAGTCTGTATCCATATACAGTCTAGGGATTCTGCGGACTAAGATGTAAACATACAGGGCTGGAGAGACGGCTCAGTGGTTAAAAGCACTGGCTGTTCTTCCACAGGTCCTGAGTTCAAATCCCAGCAACCACATGGTAGCTTGTAACCATCTGTAATAGGATCTGATGCTCTCTTTGGGCATTCATGTAGATAGAGAATTCATATACATTGAAAAAAAGAAAGAAAGAAAGAAGGAAAGAGAGAAAGGGAGAGAGAGAAAGGAAGGGAAGGAAAGAAAAGAAAGAAAGCTTAAAAATATGTAAACATATAAATTAGGAGTAGAGACAATACAGCCCAAAACACTTGGCTACACAGTGAAATCCTCAGGGGATGCCCACACCTCGCCTTAGACCACAACATCAAAATCCCCATGGGTGCAGCACAGAACTACAAACTGTTCAGATCTCCCTGGGCTTCCCATGAGTTCATTCAGCACCAGGGCAGCCTGCTTGCAACTGAGAGAACCCACTCTTTGTGGGTCAAAAGTCTGTTCCACCCCAGCCTTTCATAAGACGTGGTCTCTGACACTCCACGAGTTACTGACAGAGAAGGAAGGGAGATACAGCCAATATGGGGCACTTGCCTTTCTGCCACTCCTGATTGCTCACCTTCCACAATAATAAAACTTCTAAAAGGTTGAACCCGAACTGAGCCTGTGACTGTAACACAGTTGATCAAATTCTTGAGGAATCACATTACATTCTATGATTCGGCCATTGATCCCCTGCATTAAAACTCGGCCTGAAATACCACCGAGACACAGGGTATTTGGATCTACAAGAAGCGGCCAAGATGCCGTGGATTACTTAGTGTCTCTGAGTGATAGATGTCCCCCAAAGCAGAGTAGAACATAAAATAAGACAGATACCAGCCCACCAGAGAAGGCATCATCAGCCCCCAACTTGCCCCAAATTGCTAGGAGTGGAAGTAGAGAGAGGAGAGGGCTCATTATGGTGTCTTTGTCAACCCTGCTATCATGCAGCTAGATAGTAATAATACTATCCATCTATGAAACTCCTGGGCTCCTTACCTGCTCTTGAATTGGGTACAGACAATACCAGAATCCCTGGCACCATAGTCTCTTCTCCAGGGAGGTAAATGTTTGGGGTTTGTCTCTAGATGGAAGTTTTACAGGGTCCTGCACGGCCCCCTCCCTAACTCACAGTTCACATCAGTCCCTACTCAGTATCTGAAACCCCTGTGCTTTGCTTTCCTATCATCCACCAAGCCCTTAAGGAGCCCCAGACTGACCCCTTTGAGCCAGGATGTATGATCCCCATTTTACAGAAGTGCGAACTTGCCCAAGAAGTGTGAAGAGTTGCCAAGGCCTTAGAATTCACAGCAGAACTGGAATACCAGGTTTGGGGGGTGGGGGGAGTTTGCAGCCTGTGGCTTCCAGCTACTCCCTGCCCCAGGCAACTGGGAGACCACAAAGGAAATCAGATCTTGTGCTGGCCCTAGGCAAGATCACAGTATGGGCAGAGCGTCTTTGATGCATTCCCCCCTCCCCTCTGCTAGCCCTCCCCTCCCCGCAGCAGTCCCTCCCAGGCAATGCCCTCCCATTGCGCCAGCCCACACTCAAACTGCATCTCTGGGGCAGGAAGTCTCCATGCTCTGCTCTGAATACTGCCCTGTCCAGAAAGAAAAGAAGAGTCAGACAGATGTGCTCTCAAAACCCAGCTAGCCTGTGAGACTTAGCCATGTGACCTTGAGCGATTTATATTTTTGCTTTTGAGTCTCCTCTTCTAAAAAAGTGGTTGGGGCAAGGGGGCTGTTTCTTAGGACTATATAAAAGATTGCACAAGTCATGCGTTACTTAAATCACATGAGGTGTGCTTGATGTGTGTGTGTGTGTGTGTGTGTGTGTGTGTGTGTGTGCTGGACTCCCAGAGCAGTTGTTTACAAATTCATTCCTTATCTATGCATCTGAGTCTACGATGCACCTGGCATCTGACTCTGTTCTTGCTCTATTCAAGGTGTGCTCTCACCTGCATTTCGTGGTGATTCTAGGGAGCATGGTCATCATTCTACTTTTGGATGGTCATCATTCTACTTTTGGGATGAAGACTCTGACATGAGGTATTTTAGACACAGCAAAGATAGAACCTCGTTGACCAGGAGGCAACTGCTGTGCCTTCATCAGGAATGTGGGAAATGGGTGACAGGCGCTGATTATCTCTCTTTACCAGGTGTATCATTTAGGTGTAGCTTGTTGTTATAGCATGGAGGACTGAACTTGCTAGGATCCTCCATACCAGGAAAACACTAAGACAGAGTAATATCTCCAGATTTTTTGGGGGGATTTGTTTGTTTGTTTTGTTTGTTTGGTTGGTTGGTTTGTTTTGTTTTGTTTTTGGTTGTTGTTGTTGTTGTTGTTGTTGTTTTAAGACAGGACTTCTCTGTATAGCCCTGACTGTCCTGGAACTCAATATACATATCAGGTTGGCCTCAAACTCATCCAGGTGCTGGAATTGGAGATTTGTGCCACCATGCTCAGCTTGTTTTGATTTTTTTTTTTTGTTGTTGTTGTTATATTGTTTTTGTTTTCCAAGACAGGGTTTCTGTGTGTAGCCTTAGCTATCCTGGAACTCACCCTGTAGACCAGACATCCGAGGGCCTCTGATTTCTAAGTGCTGGGATTTAAGAGGTGTGTCGCCATGCCAGGCTTAGACTTCAGCTTTTGATTCTCCTGCCTCAGTCTCCCCAGAATGAGAATGCAGACTGGCACTATTAGATCCAACTACAGGACCCTATCTGAGTAAGAGAATTAGCTTAAGCACGTAGTACTTCCATGGAAATTTCTAGATCCCGAACAGTAAGTCATCAGCTGTCATACAAACACAGACAATATCTGGGGAAGGGAGGGATTTCTAGACATACTCAAAATTATATCTTAACTATATTTTTATACTTGATCTTAACCAAGAGGCCAAGAGGCAACTAAAAATGGTTTTCTAATTGAAGGAAAGAAGATTATAATAAAATATTAACAGTAATAGTCTCTATAGAAAGGGGCTTCACCAGGAAGGGGGGAATGAGATTTTTTTCATTTTCATTTGGTGCTTTCTGTATGATGGTAGTTCCCCCACTAGCCAAGGCTCAGCCATCCATGACCAAGGTCAACTAGGCTCTGAAAACATTGTTTGCCTTGACTCTTGCAAGGAAAAAAAGATTATATTCATGGGACTTTTCTTATGGTATAGCACTATTTTATTTTATTATTGATGATTACTGCTACTCTTTTATTCTACCTAATTTATGAATTAAATACCACCATCTGTATCTATTATCCAAGTTTCAGGCAGCCCCTATGAGTCTTGGACTGTGCAGCCTCCTTTAGGATAATCGGGAACTTCTGTATTTGAATTTCCTACATATGTGTTTTAGAACCTTCAGACTCAATATGAATGATAAAACTATTATTTTATTTTAGTTCT
Organism: Mastomys coucha; assembly: GCF_008632895.1. Classification (NCBI taxonomy): domain Eukaryota; kingdom Metazoa; phylum Chordata; class Mammalia; order Rodentia; family Muridae; genus Mastomys; species Mastomys coucha. The sequence goes on from NW_022196905.1 coordinate 246,728,469, forward strand.
TATTTTCTTCCTTAGACAATTTGCTTTTAAAAAATAATGAAGGCTAGAGGCCCAGCAGGTAAAGGGATTTGCTGCCAAGCCTGACAACCTCTGTCCAAACTCTGATAGAGAGAACCAACACTTGCAAGTGGTCCTCTGACCTCCATGTGTGGGGGCTGAGGGGGTATGCACATGATCCCCTGCCATATGCACAGGCAAATAAATAAGTGTAAGAGAGATTTTAACAATAAGAAATGATAATGGATGAGTACTTTTTAAATGATACTGTGGTCCAGCATGATGTTGACACGTGTCTGTAATCCCAGCGCTTGGGAGGTAGAAGCCGGAGAATGGCAAGGTCAAGAACTATAAGACCGTGACTTAGAAATGAAACAAAACAAAAGCACTATAAAAGCCAATCAGTGACTCTACTTCATCAACAGTAACAGTAAGCATGAGAAGCAGACTCAATGAGACAGAATGCTAGTGCTAAAGATGGCAAAGCCATCGTCCAAGACACCAGGAGCCCAGCTTTCTTCCCACACATGGTTGTCTTAGTTAGGGTTTCTATTGCTGAAGAAATGCATTTATGCCATTTACTGATATGTATTAATGTACAAGCATGTGTTTGTATGTGGCGGTGTGCATGTGTGCACAGACATATTTATATACACTGCCTATCTCTATACACAGGCCCCTTTCACCCCACATCCTCGTGTGTACTAGAGAAGTTTGCTCAGATTATTTTGAATTTCTGTATATCCCTTAAACCAGGTTGATAGACTTCATAGTGAAGAGACACTATGATCATAGCAACCCTTATTTAAAAAAAAAAAAAAAAGTTAATTGAGGCTACCCTAACATTTCAGAATTCTACAGCTTAATCCACAGGCAGCAAAAGTGACACACCAGGCCTAGTTTGAGCAAAGGTGACCTCAAAGCCCTCCTCCACAGTGACGAATTTCCTTCAACAAGGCCACATCTACTCCAACAAGGCCACACCTCCCAATAAGGCAGTTCCCTATGGGCCAAGCATTCAAACTCACGAGTCTATGGGGACCATTCTAATTCAAAACACCCCAATGGTATTTGCCCTGGTTTTTTTTCTTCCCCCTCCACCAGAAATTTTCTACTTTAATTATTAGGGTTAGCTTGGAGTTCGCCCTCAGCTCTTTAAATGCACTGATGATGGCTCATCCCTTCCATAAGACACATTTCCAGGAAAGCCTGGAGAGAGATGTTTACAGGCTGAGCTGGGATAAGAAAAGGCAGTGGCTTTTAACGTGATTGAAGCACTATGTGTCCAAGTCCTGAGAAACAATCACAGCAGAGACCATGTTCTGGAATCCCAGCCCGCATCCTCAGAGAGTAGCATCACCATCATACATAAATTATTAAGCCAATTTACCTAAAGGAATGAAGTCTATCGATGTGGTTAAAGGATATACAGAAATTCAAAATAATCTGAGCAAACTTCTCTAGTACACACGAGACTGTGGGGTGAAAGGGGCCTGTGTATAGAGACAGGCAGCGTGTATAAATATGTCTGTGCACACATGCACACCCCAACATACAAACACATGCTCGCACATTAATACGTATCAGTAAATGGCATAAATGCATTTCTTCAGCATGTGAAATTGATGAACAGAGAGTCAGGGTGGCCTCCTTATTAACACAATTATGAGAGCTGTTGCTCAGCAAAACTGTTAAATGACCTCATAAAGGCTCAGGGGAAATATAGACCCACAAGTTGCTTCTATGCCACACAGGATTTCCTCTCCAGTCATCTAGGGTCTGCAGTTGCCACATCAAGGATGTATGGGGAAAGGGTAAGGATGTACCCAGTACATTACCAAATAGAATGTAAGTTAAGTAATGTGGCGGTTTGGATGTGAAACGTCCCTGCTGTAGGCTAATAATGGGCGGAAACACTTGATACCCAGCGGGCGGTACTGTTTTGGAAGTCTGTAGAACCTTTAGGACTCAGAGTGTCACTGGAGGAAGTGAGGCACCGGAAGGAGACGTTTTATAACCTCCAGTCTGTTCTCTGGTTCCTAACTATAGATACAATAAGCAGCCACTCCACAGCCCCGTCATTATACCTTCCTTGCTGTGGTAGACTGTATGGCCTCAGACTATATACCAAGATAAACCCTTCCTCAATTACATTGCTCTTCATTGGGTATTTGGTAATGACACCAAGAAATGTAAATAGTAAGCCAGGCATAGAGGCACGTACCTTTAATGCCAACACTCAGGAGATAGAGGCAGGTGGGTCTCTGTGAGGCCAGGCTGATCTATAGGTGGGTTCCAGGACAGCCAGGGCTACAGAGAGTCTTTGTCTTTAAAATGAAAAAAATAAAAATAAAAATAAAGAGTAGAGAAAAATATTACCCAAGAATAAGGGCATTGCTGTAATAAATCTGACCATGTGGTTTCCAGGCCTTTGAACTGGCTTGTAAGAAGAACATGGAAGAGTTTGAAGCTGCAGACTAGGGAACTCCTATGTTGCTATAAACAGAGTTCACTGGTCATTCTGATGAGAGTTTGGAAAACCGGAATGCTAAGAGAAATGCAGACCACAGAGAACTGGCTTGTGAGATTTCAGAGACAAGGATTCTATTGGGAACTGAGCTAGAGACCACTCTGTTGCATTCTGCCAAGAATCCGGCTACATGCTACCCATGTCCTGAGGATGTGCGTGAAGCTGAACTCAAGAGGAAATGCCAAGACAGAGTAGCTTCCAGGCTGGGTCATGGTTTGTGCTCAGTGCTCTCCTGTAGGCCAGCATTGGGAGAGAGCAACATGTGGATAGGAAAAGTACATAGCTCAGTGTGGAAAGGTGTGTGGGCGAATTTAGTGTTACAGACAAGACAGGCATGAAAGCAGCTTCAGTGGCTATAGAAATGTGTACCACTGCAGTTCATAGTACTGAGATTGATGGTGTGCGCCACTATGCCCAACTTCATTCTTCCTCTCGCTAAGTTGCCGAGGCTGGCTTTGAACTTGCCATCCCCCTGCCTCCTGGGTTATGTGACATCAGTAGCCTTTGTAGACAAACCCAACAGGAATTCCTTATGTGTACCCCTGACTGCCTTGGAACTCTGACTCAGAGATCTGCCTGCCTCTGCCTCTAAATGCTAGGATTACAGGCGTGTGCCACCACACCCAGCAGGAAATAATGTTTGTAATGTTATTGTTAAAAACAAAATCAGTGAGGCAGGTGTTACTAGCCCACTTTGTACCTCAGAATTCTCTAACCACCTCTTACTTGATGAGGAATTTCCCCCATTTGATGACAAATGAGCAGATAGATGCTGTGGGGTTTGAGGATCAAATGCAGAAGAACATTCCAGGCAGACTCACTCCCAGTAGAAGTTTACAAAGTAAGAAAAGCTTGAAATGGAAACAGTTTGACATGAATCCTAGCTGTGTTTCTCTTTTCTGCCCTCAGAGAGTGTGTGAATGTGATTCAGACAGAGAATTTGTCCTCAGGACTGTACTTAGATGTCTGTTGTTTGTGAAGGATCTAAGCTGTGAGCCAGTACCACAAAAACAGGTCAAGAAAATGTCCTCTGGACCTGGTCTACCTGAGCTTTAACACCTGTGTGTCCTTTTCAAGCTATCTGACCGTGGGAATTCTTCCAACCTCTCTGAGGGTCACAGTCTCCATTTATAAAATGACAATAGATTCTTCACCAAGATACTTAAAGAATTACACAGTTAATATGGGCAGAGATTTGGCCATGCCCACAGTTCATAACCATTCCACACACAGTCATTTGTATTGCTATTGCTGTTTTTATGTGTGTTATATAAACTATCCATGATCGGGATAGGCTTAAGCAATGGACCAAAAGACAAACTACAAGCAGCTAGTAGATTTGAAATTTTTGAAACCCATTCCCCTATGTTAGTCAGCAAAGATTCAGTTATGCTGAGTAACAAGCACACCCCAAAATGTAGTCGTGTAACACAGTAAGTGTTATATTCTGTACAAAAGCCAGTGTGGTTCCTGGCATCTGCTTGTGTAATTTACTTCAGGATGATTCCACTCATTGTCATCAACAGGAAGGTCTGGATCCACGTGGTAAGCCAATACCAGCCCTCTACTTCCACAGAAGAGATACACATCACCTCCTCTATTTCACTGGCCTCTACAAGGCCCATAGTGCTAGCTAAGCCAAAGTAAAGAATAATTGGTTCTTGGGGGCTGGTGAGATGGCTCAGCAGGTAAGAACACTGACTGCTCTTCTGAAGGTCGTGAGTTCAAATCCTAGCAACCACATGGTGGCTCACAACCACCCGTAATGAGATCTGATGCCCTCTTCCAGTGCGTCTGAAGACAGGTACAGTGTATTCATTTATAATAATAAATAAATCTTTTAAAAGAAGAAGAAGAAGAAGAATCGGCTCTGCTGAGCACACATAACTTCAGAAAGAGAAGGTATCAACGAATATCAGACTTTCCCAAGTTTATCCCTTAATGACCTACAGGGCAATGTTCAGCTTCTCTCTGTTCTAGGACCCACTGAAGGAAAGTCAGCTCCATTGCTCTAAATACCTGACATAAAGCCACTCTAAAAGAATGGAGAATTTTTGGACTTGGTTTCTCCATTTGCTGCTGCTGCTGCTGCTGTCCCTCCTCCCCTCCCCTCCCCCTCTTCCTCCCCTTCCTTCTCCTCCTCTTCCTCTCTCATCTCTCTCCTCTCCCCAACCTCCAATTCTCTTCCATAAGTTTGAAGGTCTCAGTTGGCCAAGTGCACTGGGCCTGTAGCAAAATAGACCATCATCACAGGAACCCACAAGGCAGGAAGCAACTCACCTCATTATAGCAGGCTATGGGGGAAGAGAGAGAAACAAGCATTTCTAGTCTTTTTTTTTCTAAGTAACATTTTCTTTTATTAAAATTTGATTTTTTAAAAATACAGTATATCCTGATTATGGTTTCCCTGCCCTCTACTCCTCCGAGTTCCTCCCCGCATCCCCTCCTATCTGGACTGTCCCGCTTTTTGTCTCACTAGAAAGCAAACAGGCTTCTAAGGGATAATAATAGTATATAACAAGATAAACACACCGAATAGGACAAAGCAAACAGAAGGAAAGGGCGCCCAAGAAAAAGCACAAGAAACAGACACAGATACAGAGACCCATCTGTTTGCATATTCAGGAATCTGGTAAAAAAACAAAACTGGAAGCCTATGTGTATGTATATGTATGTGTATGTGTATGTGTATGTATATGTATGTGGTATATTGTGGTATATATACATGATATATATAATATATATGCATATATATATATTTGTGTATGCACATACATACATATAGACACAAAGAACCTACAGGGTAAAAAAAAATAAGAAAAAGAAAAGAGAAAGAAACTAAATAAAATAATAAAAATAAAAGATAGATTTTTAAAAAAGAAAGAGCCCTGACATGACATGATGAGACAAGGAATCTCCAAAGCTGCCCTTGAGTTCATTTTCTGGGGCTGGGCCTGCAGCTCACCCTTCAGAGTAGCTTTGCTTCCCCAGTGAGATTCCCTTGGAGAAAACTAGCTTGTCATTTATAGGTGGCTATCCGTTGGAGATGGTTTCTGGGCTAGGGATGGGGCAAGTGCCCCCTTCTCCTTTCAGCTCTAGGACTCATCTAGTGCAGACCTGAGAAGTTCCCGAGCATGCTGCATCAGTGTCTGTGAGTTCCCATCTGCATCAGTCCAGCTGTGTCTAGAACACCTTGTCTCTTTGCCCTCATCTGACCCCTCTGACTCTTACTGGTTTTTTTGCCTGCTCTCTGCAGAATCCCTGAGTCCTGAGGGGAGGGATGGATTTGATGGATATTAATATTCTCTGAAGGGCACACCCCTAGTGACCGAACCCCTTCTACTAGGTCCCACCATTTCCCCATAGCAGTCGCCAAGCTGGTGGACCAAGCTTTCAACACAGCAAACCTTTTCATGCGAGATCCAAACAGCGGCTAAGCTTCCTATGAATCAGGTTTTCCTATAGTGCCCTCAAGCCATCCCCACGGAGGCCAAGGCCTCCTCACCCTCCACCTAGGGCTCTTTTCTCTTACCCATCACCAGATCCAGGACCTCTGCCGTCTACTCCCTGAGATTGCTTGATGTCTCAGTTTGGAAGCAGAGCTCCTCCAGCCGCTACCCAGGAAGGCTCTGGCCCCCCAAATATTTAGTTAGCAGTGATTCCACTAAGTGGAATTGACTTTTTATCGGCTTTGCTCCACACAGCTGCCACCAGAGAAGGCCGTTTCCTTCTTCCCTCTTCTCCGCCTGTCAGTTTGCTCCACATTCCTATGGGCAGCCTTTGGCTCTGATCAATACTAACCGCTGTGTAACAGCTCACGCACGGCTGCTCTGGTTGGCATCGATCAGACCTTTCTTCCAACAGGTAGTTGGCTGTTTGAGGCAATGACTTGAGATAAACACCTACTTTTACTTCAGGCTAATTCATGTCGGGTGGATTTTGAGAAGGCTCTGCACCCCGTCCCGTTAGACAAGCTGAAAGTCAGACATCAAGATGGACTCTGCTGGAGCTAAAGATCCTAGGAGACCTTTCTTGCTCAATGCCCCCCCTCCTCTTTTTGTTTCTCCAGCCTTTGTAGTTTGTTAGTGCCACTTATGAGAAAGATAGCAGGACTTGGGACATTGAAAATGCCACTTCAGGAAAGGCGTCAGCCATCCATCCCTCTCTTTTTAAGGAGATGCATCCTGTGGGAAACAGGGCAGGTAGAGAGGCAGCCTTACCTACTGGGTGACAGAGTCAACTTCCAGCTTCCCCAGGATGAGCCTCCAGCATTCTAAAACCCAGATCTTCAATACCCAGGGAGAGCGGAGGAAGCTTAGAATCCATGCCTTAGAATTACAGGCTCCCAAGTGAATTTGTCCAGGAGCAAATCTGGTGAAATGGACCACCACTGTGCAGCACACTGAGGTATGTGTGGGTAGGGCAATCACTTGTTACCTGCTTTGTAACTAGAAACACATACCCCGACTCCCAACACCAACATGTCCAGTAAAAATGGCTGAATGTTACAGCTGATGCCTTTGCTTGCCTGTCATGTGGGCCCCAAAGTACTTGCTCTTTTTCTGTTTGTTCAGCCATCCTGGACCACTGCCTCATCAGGTCCAAGTCCGCGGAAGCTTTTGTACTGAAATTTCAGAGCCCCGTCTCTCCATCTCACTCAAGCCCTATGGGTCCAGTGCAGTATCCTCCAGCTAATTGCCTGGCTTGCAGACTCTCCCTGCTTTCTTATTTTCACTCTGCACACAGGTTAATTTCCCAGAACTCCTCTGGGGGATTCCTTTCCTCTGAACTCCCAAGTGACTCCACCACTCACCAGAAAGGGGGCCAAATTTCTCAGCCTACCAACTGGTTTTCAGCTCCCTCTATATCGTATCCTGTATCCTGGTATCGCTCCACTCCCCGCAAGAGCTCTTTCCTCCACATTTGTTCCAGCTTTTTATCTGGGGGTGGGGGGGGGGTGCCTCAAATGCCTTTAAGATCATCCTGGCTAGGCTACCTGTTAGCTGTGCAACTTCAGCCAAGCGAGCCAACCTCTCTCTGGCTCAGTTCCTCCTCTACTAAATGGAGATTAGAATAGTACCTGGCTGAGAGTGTGGCACACATAGTTAATCCCAGCACTCAGAAGGCAGAGCCTGGTGGACCTCTGTGAGTTCAAGGCTAACCTGGTCTATATCAAGTACCAGACTAGTTGGGACCACATAGCAAGACACTGTCTTGAGAGAAGAAAAATGGGAGAAGGAAAAAGGATGAGGAGAGAAAGAAGGAGGAGGAGGAGGAGGAGAAGGAGGAGGAGGAGAAGTGCCTATTATAGGATGGACACAAGAATTAAAAACTGAATGTGCATGAGGTCTTTGGAGTAGTGCCTGCACACAGTATATTCCATGGGTTTGCTTTCTTCTATTGTATTATGTTCCTCGCTACAAGTTACTGATGAGTGGACAACTTCTCCAAGGATGATCCGTTGTTTCTCTACTCATATATTTATGTTTTCCTTTGACACCTAGAACCATACAATCTATGGTTTTTACTACTATTACTACTACTACTACTACTACTACTATTACTACAATTTTAGCAAGTGCTGTTGAGCTCTGTTTGTGTGTATGTATGTGGTGTGTGTATGAGGTGTGTGTATGTATGTATTGTGGGGGTGTGTGTATATGCATGTTTATTTTTGTGTATATGTGGTGTATGTGTTTGTGTATATATATGTGGTCCGTATATATGTATATGGTATTTGTGTGGCATGTATATATGTGTGTGCGGTATGTGTCTGTATGTGTGTTGTATATGTTTATGTATGTGTGTATATGTGTATGTATGTGTGTGTTTGTGAGTGTGTGGTATGTGTATGTAGTGTGTGTGTACATATGTGTATATATGCATGTGTGTGTATGTATGTGTAAATATGTATGTATATGTATATATGCAAATGCGCATGCTCAGAAGCCAGAGGGGAATGTCAGGCATCCTTTTCTATCACTCTCCACTCCTGACCTTATTCTCTTGAGACAGGGTTCTCACTGAACCTGGAGTTTGCTGTTTTTCAACTAAGTTGGCAATGGCAAGTCTCAGTGATCCTCCTGTCTCCAATCCCCCAACCCCCGTGTTATTGTGACAGATATGCACGCAGCCATGCCTTGCCTTTTACATGGGTATTGGGGATTCAAACTCAGATCCCTATGCTCATGCAGCAAGCACTGTCACCCACGGAGCCTCCCCTAGCCTGCTTTACAGGATTGATTACCTCCCATTTGTCCCAGATCCCCTTTGCCTTGCCTTTTGTCACAAGAGGCTGGCCCCTCTGTGCAGTGGTCTCTAGTTGGATTTGGCCAGTGAGGCACAAGCAAGAAGAACTTAGGTCACAGGTGAATCTCTCAGTACAAGGTCAGGGTTCCTGTCAAACAGACTCTTCACCCCACCCAGTCTGTCCATAGCATCTAGCTATAGTGTATCCTCAGCTTAGTTTTTATACACTTGGTTGAGAACATGACCCAGAGAACTGCACTCTCTCTGTGGTCACCTACACCCTGGCCACTCCTTAGTAGGGAGAGCCTTAGTCCCTGGATGATCTCTGCTTAAAGCACACTAGTCTATGTATGCCACACTGACTGACACAGTTCTTATTACAGCCCTGTGAAGTCTGTGGTGTCACATTACCAAAGACACTCAAGGTCTCCCCATCCAAGTGCTGGGGCCACATCTACTGGGCTCTGACAGCCACATTTGTGACCACTGCCTGCTACTATATGAACCCTGAGTTTTGTCCTCCATGTGGTAATGCTAGGGGATGGAGACTTTGTGACAAATTAGATTACAAGGGTCAAGAATGGGATTGGTGCCCTTATTTGAAACAAACAAGCAAACAAAAGAACAAAACAAACAAACAAATGAATCAGAGAACAGTTTGGTCCTTCTGCCACAGGAGAATACAATAAGAAGACAATGTCATCAGTTATGGTAGAAGCAGGTAGATCTCTCAGTTCAAGGTCAACCTGTGCTACACAGTGAGTTCCAGGCTAGTCAGGGATATATAGTGAGATCCTATCTTGAAGAAGGAGAAAAGTGGGGGAAGGAGATGAGGATGAGAAAGTGGCAGAGGAAAGCATTGCCTATGGAATAGGGACGGTGCCCTCACCAGATACCAAATCTGCCAAAGCCCAAGCAGAATAAACATTTAGTTAAGGAATTCCAAGGCAGCAAGGTGGCTCAGTGGGTGTGGTGGTTTGAATAAGAATGGCCCCATAGGCTCATAGATTTGAAGGCTTAGCCACCAGAGAGTAGTACTACTTGAAATGATTAGGAGGCGTGGCCTTGTGGGTGGGCTCTGAAGTGTCAAGAGCCCAAGCCTGGCTCTGTGCCTCTCTTCCCACTGCCTAGAGAGCTCTCAGCTACTTCTGCCTGCATGGTATCATTTCTCTCTGCCGTGACAATAATGGCCTAAACCTCTAAAACTGTAAGCCAGCCCCAGTTAAATCATTTTCATTTATAAGAATTGCATTGGTTATGGTATCTCGTCACAGAACACTGGCTAGGACAGTTGGTAAAGGTATTTATCCCCCAAGCCTCATGACTGAAGTTTGCTCCCTGAACCCACATTGTACAAGAAGAGGACCAGCTTCCAAAAGTTTTTCCCCAACCTCCAAACATATTCTGTGGTGCACACTCACTTATATATCCTGAATAAATGAATGTAATTTTCAAATAATGTTAGAAGAAACTATTCGTGTATACATACATATGCACAGAGAGAAGTGGAGAGGAAAAGTGGGGAGAGAGGGAGCCAGAACTGACAAAGCCAGTTGACTTCTCTGTGGCCCATGCTGTGCCTTTGACCTTCAGCCTGTACACAGACACACACATGCATAGGGAGAAAGAAAGAATTCTTCTCTGGTTATGTTGTAAGGTTCTATGTGAACATCCACACCTGTCAGTTAGAATGTGGTTTTTGAGTTTGTTATTTTATCATGCCAATCCATTCCAAGCAACAGTAACAAAAATAACACAAACTGCACTTGCCTAGCAAGCATGTGGCCTTGGATTCAGGCCCAAGCCCTGCAAATATCAATCAAACAAACAGACTGGGGAACTTTATTGTTTCTCAAAACCCAGGAATCAGAAATTTGAACATCAAAGAACCAACCAATCTGGTTCCTCCCTACACTTCCCATCTTCTCTTGTCTCCTCCCGTGGGGGCCGTGGAGGCCACAGTGAACAAGCTCCCTGAGACTTTGTTCATAAAAAAAAAAGTGCCTCCACATCTCCCAAGCAGTGCTGAGACTTCATGATCTCACTGCCTCCCTAAGGCCCCAGACTGAAGGTTAGGTTTTAATCCATGAGTCTGGGGAGAAAATAATCATTACATAGAACAGATTTAAAATGGAAATCATACCTTTTGGGGGCCTTAAAAGAATCTGTACCTAGAAGGCAGAGGCAGGCAGATTTCTGAGTTTGAGGCCAGCCTGGTCTACAGAGTGAGTTCCAGGACAGCCAGGGCTACACAGAGAAACCCTGTCTCAAACAAACAAACAAACAAAAAAACAAAACCAAAACAAAACAAACAAAAATCACTTATTTAGCTGATGGGGCAGACACAGGCCGGGTGTCTCTGGTACCTAGCAAGCTAGCATTGACTTCTCCGTGGAGGCTAGACTCCAAAGTCAGTGAAAGAGAATAAGCCCCAAGGTTCTAGCACTTTTCAAGCCTTAGCTTTTGTGAGGTTTCCCTCATGGCCCAAGGATTGAATCCAGAATCAAGAACTGCCAAAACTGACCCACCTCTTGGTGGAAGGAACTGCAGAAGACTTCCACTTTTCCTTTTTTGTTTCTTAGTTCTACTCCATGGTACACACTTTTTTCAAGAAGGATCTATGCCCCTCCTCCCCCACCCCCACCTACAAGTTCTCCATCTTTATAACCTAGAAAAGTCACCTCTATCTTTGTTGGGGTGGGGGTAGGGACTGTCTTTTTAATAGTTCTGTGAACATCCATCTAAAAATAATATTTAAAATGTAGTGTGAGGAAGTGGATTTTTTTTAAACTGGACTTCAGCAGAGTTTTTAAAAGAATCTTTCTTTTCTCAAGCTGCCTCTCCCTTGTTATAAATTATAACTCCACCCAGCGGTTCGCCACAGCCAGCCGGTCTCTCCTTCCCACCCTTCCAAGGCACTGCTGGCTTGGCAGCCCAGCTCAGCTCACATTGTGGAAGAGACCAGAAGGCTGCTTCCTGCTCTCCCTCCCCCCTCCCTCCTTCCTTCCACCCCTGCAGCTCACTCCAGCTCTGCATGACTCTGGTGGCCCTCCAAGGAGCAGGAGTTAGAAAAATCTATGTGACATAGGGTTGTTGTCTGTATAGCCCCACAGTTGGTACACAGCATGTGGTGGCTCAAAGACCTAGCCAGAAAATTTTAAATCCAAGAAAACATGTATCCTAAAGACAATGTGTATGAAATCACATTTAAAGACACTTATGATGCTGGCACAGCTAGCTCAGCGCATGAATTCATTCCACAAGAACTTATGGAATATTTACTATGTTCCAGGTCCCTTATAGCCTGGTGGGAGAGACAGACACATGAAAAGAATTTCAATTAATGAATGTTGGTTAATTATTCAAGTGGGTGTCTTGTGAGCCTATTTGGTGTTCACTGTGCCTAGCATGGGTGGTTGAGACTTTTCACCTTGTGTGGGCTAGCCCAGTGCTGCCCCGTAGAAATAGAGTATGAATATATATATATATATATCTTTAGATTTTTCAGAATATTAAAAAAGTAAAATCAAACAGGTAAAAATCATCTTAATGGTTCATTTCATTCCACTCAACATGTCCAAGATATTGCCATTTCACTATACAATTAATATAAAATTATTAATGAGATGACTTACATCCTTTTTATTGTACCATCTTTGAAATCCAGCTTGTATTTTATACTTGTAGCCCATCTCCATTTTAATGCCAAGTTTTCAACAGTTAAAGTAAAATGTAGTCCCTATTGAAGCAATTAAGTTGTGTTTAACGGAAACATATTTTATATTGCTTTGGTTTAAAATTTGTAATTGAAATGAAATAAAGTAGAAAAATTCAGTTACTTACCGGCATTACTCATTGATCAAGTACCTCAGCATCCATGTGTGGCTACTGGGTACCAAACTGGAGATAGGGAGTCCAAAAGAATCAACAGATGGACAGCAAAGGGAGAAGAGACAGGGAAAAAAGACAAGAATCAGTAGGGATAAAGGCCCGTGACATCGTATTGATGTAGGAACACTGGGGTGTCCTGAGAGTGAGGACCTAGTGTCCTGGGAACTCAAAGGCCACCAAAGCCATCCTGAACTGGTGGCTTTCTGGGTTTTATCTCATGGTTTCAAATAATTAAGTTCACTGGCCACAGAGGGTAAATTTCAGAAAGAAGTTTATTATAAATGCATAGGCAGAAGAGAGAAAGGGGGAGAGAGAGAGAGAGAGAGAGAGAGAGAGAGAAATCCCTGAAAAGTCTTAGGAAATAGAGCATTATTGAGGTGCTACAGGCTTTTTAAAGGACTTATGATAGAAACTGGGGTGAAGCACAGATAGGAGAAGAGCTGGCCAGTCCAGTCAGCCCAACCACAAGGGTTGTGCACTCATGTGTCGCCTCCAGGCAGGGATGCCGCTTAGATGACAAGCAGGAGTAGAACTCTTTTCTGGTATTCCTGGCCTCCAGGACATTCTCAGGACTGTTGTTTTGGGGTTCCTACCCTACTATTTCTTGTTGTCATCAGTATGGAGTTTGGAATTCTAAATAGTTGAATTTTGTTTTGTTTTGTTTTTTCAAGACAGAGTTTCTCTGTGTAGCTCTGGCTGTCCTGGAACTCACTCTGTAGACCAGGTTGGTCATGAACTCAGAGATCCGCCTGCCTCTGCCTTCCAAGTGTTAGGATGAAAGGCATGTGCCACCACTGCCCGGCCAATTGAATACTTTCATGACACAGAAGAGAAGGCTAATGACTGCCAAGCAGCCAGGGATGGCATGGTAGTCACTTTTCCCATTGCTGTGATCAATGCCTGCCTGGAGAACTAGCTTAAAGGTGGGAGAGTCTATTTTGGCATGTGGCTTAAGAGGATTCAGTCCCCCATGGCAGGAAGGCATGGCAGAATGCATGGCAGTGGGAGCCTGTGGCTGTTTGTTTGCATGTGTGAGGACCAGGAAACAGATGTTGGTTGGGACCAGAAGCAGGAGTGGACTATGACACCCAAAACCTCCATTGACCTCCATTCCCCAGCAAGTTAGCCAGTTCCAGCCGGAGCCACAACCTCCCAAAGCAATGCTACAAGCTAGGGACCAAGTGTTCAAAGACATGAACCTGTAAGGGACATTATATGTCTAAACCATATCAGATGGGATAAACAAAAGGCTGCCTTAAAAGTCTTTAAGTCTCCCAAAGAATTAAAAGCCACATAGTCTATAAATATAGACGTAGTGTCGGGGTCAATTAGACACAAAAAGGAATTTTCTAAAAGAGTCCCTACTGCATCTACTGAAACCCATAACGACACACCCACCCTCTTGGTATCCTAGGATCAAGGCCCTGTAAGAAATCATCGGGGATAAGGAAGCTTGCTTTAAGCAAAACAAAGTATAAAGTAGATGAAGTATGTGTCTTTGCATACTGCTATCAGAAGTTGACTCCACTGGGTTTCAGAAGTATTGCTGACTAGCCTTCCTGTCCTGGGAATCCTTGAGCATCTCAATCCGATGTCTCAATCTGACGTCTGGGTCTGTGCTTCTTTGTTTATGGTAAAAGGTCAGAATTGCCTCTGTGCTGTTCATCTAGTCAGATTTCCGAAAATTAGCCATCCCAAGACACAAAACCCATCTCTAAAGAAATGAGTGTGGTTGTTGATGTAAAATATGTTGCCTGACTCAAATCACTTAGGGCTCACATTGGAGTAGACCCCATAGTTCATGGCTGAATGGGGATGTTGTTATTTGGAAGAGCTGGATGTGTTAAGATGGGATAAAGAGACCTGTGTGCTGGGCAGCAAGCAACCTATCACCTGCAGGCCACTCCTCTGCCACCTCAGCATCCGTTCATGCTTAACTGCAATAGAAATGTCCGTGACCACATAAAAATTCATGCCATTCAAACAAAAATAATCAAGAAGCTTATGGATGCTGCATCCTCCATGAACCCCATCTTCTTGAAATTCAGACATAATCCCTTATGTTCCAGTGACCTGTGGTTAAATTATGTTGTGTAGCACTGATATCCCTAGTATAGTAAAGAAAAATAGACTGCAGATAGCAACAACAAGCAATAATAAACTGTGTGAAGGAAATCGGAAATGGCATGTACCACATCCTAGACAACAGGAGTCACTAAAACCCCTGGCACTAGGTAGAATCTTGGCACACAGTACACACCAGGAAATACCATCTCTGTTGGCTTTCCTTTCCCTTTGGTGCACATTTGAGGGTATCCATCTGTTTAGGCTTCTTAGATGGATTATGAAAGGCTGGGCCTTGTAAGGCTAGGCATTTATTTCATGGTCCTAGAAGCTGGGAAGCACAAGAACAAATGAGAGAAGATGCTGAGTCTACTGAGTGCCTGCTTCCTGGCTCAGGAATGGCTCTCTCTTCCCTGTGCCTTACTTTATAACAGGGGCCATGGAAGCTTCTCAGGCCTGTGATACAACAGGATTTATTCCAATCATGAGGGTCATTCCTCACCTGATCATCCCTGCAGCGCCACTGTCAGCCCAGGGGTGAGGACTTGAACCTATGACTTGGATATGGCCAATGTAGAGAGAGGAGCTAGACATTGTCCTAAAGGTGGCCCTGAGATGTTAGTTCCTTCAGAGTCTTCTCGGCCTTTCTCGGGGTTTCTTTCGCAAGGCACATGCCTCAGAAATTTAATAGGCTTTTTGTTTTTTGCCCCATCTTTTTGTGTTCCTAGACAACTCTACCAAGCAAGAATCAAAACCAGAGATTTTGTTTGGTCATACGTTTTAAAGCTAGAAACTTCTGTTTTCCAGCAAAAACTCCTGTGCTTTGTCTATCTTCCCAGACTATTCATTCTCAGACCTTAAGGACTCAACCCATAACGTGAAATGAATTTTACTTCATGATCCAGTGTACAATTAATTATGCATGTGCTATGCATAATATAACCAAATCACAAATTTCATGCTACAGAATTTACCTCCCACGTATGCAACTATAGTGAAACGTTTTGTTTGGTTTCTTTTTTTAGTAGTTATCTAATTTATTTTTACATATCATATACACTTATATATTTGTATATTTGTATATTATATATTTATAATTTATTTTATTATTTTGGGATTATAATATAATTACAACATTCTTTTATCTCCCTCTCATCCCTTCTGTGTGCACTCCTGCCCCAGCTGAAACCCACAGCCTCTTTTTCTTTAATTGTTGCTACATATACATTCCTTTCTAAACCAGCACAGTCTCTAACTACATTCCAAATATTCATCTTTATACTCACAGGTCATTTTTAAAAATAAGAATGGAAGAAAGTAAGGCAAAGCTGGCCACTGGTCCCAGTCCAGCAGATTCATTTACAGCCTACTCATGGGCCACACCCAGGTGTGAGAGTACTATTTAGGCCCCTCCCTGCATTTTAGCATCTGCTTCAAAGGAAATTAAAACAATGGCCTTGGGTAGAGAGGTTTGATTTTTTTTTTTTTTTTTTTAAATAGGAAGATTTTTGTAACTCATCTTTCTGCCACTTCCAGATAGAACTTCTCAAAACATTAAGGTCTCCCCTTTCTGTGTCAGAGACTAGTTAGCAGTGCTGGAGACTGGAGGAGGTGTGCGTCTTCTGCAGTATTCTGATCTCATAGCTGACCTAGAGGGTGGTTTGCTCAAGGCCATCTTGAAATGTACAATGAGATGAGAGAAAGAAAAGAGGAGAGGAGAGAGAGGAAGGAGGAGAGGAGAGAGAGTGCACAATTAGCAATTTCTAGATATTAACGTGTATTTAAGATAGAAAATGGAGCTTCCAAGCCCTGTATGTCAGAATCTCAGCCATCCTGCAGAGTAGGTACAGACCACAAGAGGAGTCTCTCTTAGCAAAGTTCTTTCCCTTTCTGCTGGAAAAACAGGCCACACTCAGCCTATGTAACTTTATTACAACCTACCCACAGTGGCCATCTCACGCCAACATCCTGAATACTTTCCTCAGGATTAAGCTGTGATAGGCACCCAGGCTGCATTCCTAAATACAAAAAAATAAAAAGAAACCACATCTTCGCTTTCTTTGTAACCAGGCGCAGAACTTTCCAGAGGGGTCAAGTGCCAGCCATGGCCTTCTCTGTTCACCATCCCTGATCCCACAGTCCTGGTTGATGCTTCCCTTTCTCATTCTGAGGATTAGCTTCACTTCTGCCAGCCATCTTCCTCCTAAGGAAGATACCTTGACAGGAATAACTTGCAGCCAACCCATGCTAATGATCTCATGGGGATTTTTAAAGGAAAGCTTTCCTCTGGAGTATTTGGCCTTTGTAAGGTGGAAGAGATCCCCAAGAACCCTAAAGCTATTGAGCTTTATGCTGATGATGAGGGAGTAGGGAAGGAAGCAAACCTTTAGGAGGGAGATGAGCCTGCTAGGTTCACCACAAATTATGTTTCTACCTCTGTCTTTATTTTTCTATAGTTGGTGCTGACAGTTTAGGGGTTAGCTTCTTAATTGGTAGTCAACAAAGATAGCCTGGAGAGAGAAAACCAAAGAAGATCATCTGTGAATCTGGACTCCAATGGAATAGTTCCAGCAGGTCCCAGGGTGTCACAGTGAAGACAGTAGCCACCTTTGGTCTGCGCACTGTACCATGATCCCCAACAGGCCCGCCATCTTACATGGAGTGTGTAGTTTTGCTCCTTACAAAAAGCTCCAGATGAAAACTACCCAATTTTATTATAATAACTTAAGGGATGGTTGACAAAGAATACTAAAAAGTCACTTCAGTAAATGGAATTCTAACTTTTTCATCAACCACAGTGTGAAATCATTAACAAATGTACTCAGAAAATGAGTCACATGGAAAAAAGAAATAGAAAAGAGAGGGGTGGTGAGACGGCTCAGTGGGTAAAAGTGTTTGCCACCAAACCGAAAGACCTAAGTTTAATCCCTGGACCCCACCCCCCCAGGAGAAGAACCAACTCCTGCAAGCTGCCCTTTGGCCTCCACATGCATGGGAAGAGCCTCATTCATGTAGCCTAGGATAGCTCTGAACCTACTTTTGTGTGTCTGTGGAAAAGTTGTATCTCACATACAAAATCTATTACCCTGGAAGTATTTTTTTAAAGCAATTCAATCATAGAGAAAAACATTTGACTTAAGCCTGGTGCTTTTGAGACACCAAAAGGGACGAGTGTTTTACCCTATCAGTAGGAATTGTGTTTGGTTTTACATCCTCTTATCTCTTCTAGAACATTCCTTCCTGTGCATCGGTAGTAGCTCTTGCCTCTCAGCGTCTTCTCGGTGGTTCAGAGTGGGTGTGTGTGATTATAGCCTATGATGTTCTTGCTTAATTATAATTGCTTACATTAAAGCAACACCTTAGGAGATACCTCGTTCCCCAGGCTCTCCCATGGATCTGGGTGTGGATGGACTGGCTCATCTATCTCAAGGGTTGGGATTTTTAATTTCTGGGAGGCAGCTAGATGGAAGCAAGCAGAAGCATTTGCATTTCCTCGGGCTTTTTGCTAACCCTCAATTAGAACTCATTCTTAATTTCCCAGCCCAGTTTATTAACCTTCAGGATATGGTGAAAGATCTCATCTTGTTCCTTCCTAGGAATAGAAAATACCTTTCTTCTCACCACCCCCATCTCTTTCTCTGCCAGCCTCCTGGTCTCTCAGCCACTCCCATTTTTTTTCTTTTCTTCTTTCTTTTTCTTCTTCTTCTTCTTCTTCTTCTTCTTCTTCTTCTTCTTCTTCTTCTTCT
>NW_022196905.1:246747226-246748897 GCF_008632895.1 Mastomys coucha
CCCCCCCCCCCCCCCCCGTTATCCCTTCCCACCCTTCTCCTCTGAGCAGGTAGGGGCCTGCCTAGGTATCCCTCTCCTCTGGCATATCAATTCTCTGTGAAGCTAGGCTCATTCACTCTCACCGAGGCCAGCCATGGCAGCCCAGCTAGAAGAACATATTCCATGAACAGACAACAGCTTTTAGGATAACCCCTGCTATAGACCAAGCTGCACATCTGCTACATATATACAAGGAAGATTAGAAAGAAGGCACAAGAGAGGATGCTTGAATCTCACTTAGAAAGAGGAATAAAATAGTCATATGAGGCAGAGGGAACTGGGAAGGAGAGAGGATAGAGAGGGGAATGGGAGTTTCTGGCTAGATGGCCATGAGAATGAATGGAAATCTGCTACTGACTAGGGGGGTGGAGGGAGGATGTAAGGGGTAGGGGAGTTGCCCAAGAATCAATGGGAGCGACCTTAACTGTGATTCACAGCACTGGGGATATGGGATCTGAAAAGGCCACCTCCTGTAGCCAGGCAGGAACCCCAAGGGAGCGAGCAATAGGGACACCAAAGCATCCCCAAAACTGTCAACCCAAATTTATCCAGACTACAAAAAATGCAAGGACAGGGGATAGAGCAGAGAGTGAGGGAACAACTAACTAGTAACAGGCCAAACTTGAGAGACCCATCGCATGGGCAAGCACCAATCCCTGACACTATTAATCGGACTCTGTTATGCTTGCAGACAGGAATTTAGCATGGCGGTCCTCTGAGAGGCTCCACCCAGCAACTGACTCCTCCCATTTTGCTATGGCAGGAGGCTCCTCCCTCCCTCCTTCCATCTCCCTGGCTCCCTGCCTCACATGCTTTGCTGCTGTTGTACAAGTTCCCTTGATCATCTGGAACCTGTGTCCAAACCAAAGGGCAAACTTTGCAAACCTGTGAGACAGTGACAGACAAGTAGCAGCTTTTGCCCGCCTAGTACACGCATCCCACGAAAGCCAGGAATGAAGCCTGCCGCAGTAACTTGCAATATTACAGGGGAAGTTTGGGGCAATTTTTTTTTTTTAATAACTTGATGGCACAGTTCTTGACTGTTTACTTTGTAGATGACATGATGTCACAATTTCAAAAGGATGGACATACCTGGGTCTTGGTTCTGCTGTATGTAGCATGACTGACTCCAGGGTATTCCTAGTTTAAGACTTGCAACAGACCACTTGCTCAGTCAGGTCCTCCAGGCACCTGCACTGCCAAAGGAAAACAAAAATGGCAGCTCACAGCATTTGGGTTCACTCTGTGCCCTTCCTCAGATGCCCTTTTCCTTCTCACAATTAGGGATACGTGGGGTTTTTTTTATTATTTTTTCTTTTTAATTCTGAAACCAAGCATAGGAACACATACTTGTCACCCCTATACTCGGTATGTGGAGGCTGTAAGATCAAAAGCCCAAGGTTACCTTCCACTTCATAGAGAATTTCAACCTGGGGCATAAGACTTCCCTTTAAAAACAAATACATTCTGAGTCAAGTGTGGTACTGCACACCCTGAACCTCAGTACTCAGGAGGCAGAGGAAGGTGGATCTCTGTTGGGGCAAGGCCAGCCTGGTCTATAAAGAGAGAGCTTCAGGCCAGCCTGGTCTACATTCTACATAGAGAGTTCCTGGCCAACCAGGGCTACAGAGA
>NW_022196905.1:246748907-246772629 GCF_008632895.1 Mastomys coucha
AAAAAAAAAAAAAAAGAAAGAAAGAAAGAAAAAAGAAAAAGAAAGCAAGAAGGGAAGAAAGGAAGAAAGGAAGAAAGGAAGGAAAGGAGGAAAGAAAGAAAATTCAGGGCTGGGGACATAGTTCAGTGATAGAGTGTTTATTTAATATGCATGAATCCCTAGCTTTCACAAAATAATAATAATAATGCTAATAATAAACAGCCAATAATCCATCTGGTGTAGCCTGTTGTCCTCTTTAAGCTAATGAGACTAGACACCAACAGCTCACTCCTGCCCAGGCCTTTTCTTTCCCAGGTGTCCATTTTCCTTTCTCTCTATTTTATTGACTGTTCTAGGATACTCCATTCTAGGGTTCTCTATCTCCCTACATTTCTCTCTTCAGACGTCACCCCTCCCTTCCTCACTGACATTCCTTGCTTTTCTCCCTCTTGTCTCTCTCGAGATGGACTGCTCGATGTGGGCAGTGGAAACAGAGGAAGATGGCCCACGCTAGGGAAATCTGTCAAGCAGGCATTCTCCAGGGAATTGAGTTTCCTTGCTTACTTATTTTATGTGTGTTCGTGTACACACTCTTTCTTGTATGTTACCCAGCCTTGGAGACTTTGGCACAGCAAAACAAACAGATGAACACAGTAAATGCTTCTCAGGGATTCTATAACTGGAAGAAATAGGAGATACAACAGTGGGCATCCACACACCACGGCATGTATTTGAAATCATGTATTTGAGGACAATCTGTGAGAGTTCAGTTTCTCACTGTGTGGCACCTGGGGATAGGGCTGAGGGCGTCAGTCTTAGGGGTAAGCATCTTTGTCAACAGCCATCTTTAAAAATCAGCTTCCCCAGATCTTGAGCAGAGAACCCTTCAAACTAAAGCAAGGGGCTAGAGAGATGGCTGAGCAGGTAAGAGGGCTTCCTGTTCTTCTAAAGGACCTGAGTTCAGTTCCCAGTACCCATCGTAGGTGGCTCTCAACCACCTGTAACTCTACCTCCAGGGATCTGTCATCCTCTTCTGACCTCCTCTGTGGGTACTTCTCACACATGGTACACTTACACATACACATACAAATGGGACAGACAGACAGACAGACAGACAGACATGGACAGACAGACAGACAGACAAAAAGACAGACACGGACAGACAGACAGACAGACAGACAGACAGAGAGAGAATTTAAAAAAATCTTCTAGACTCCAATTTTCCCATCCCCAGAATGAAGGCTGGTAAGTGGTATGGTTCAGATACACCTTGAGTCTGTTTTGTTTATTGAGACAGGGTCTCATCTAGTCCAAGCTGGTATCAAACTTCCTGTGTAGCTGAGGGTGGCCTTGACCTTGTCACTGCCTCCCAAGTACTGTGATGTGTGCCACCACCAGGCCTAGCCTAGGGAGGTGTTTTTATAGCTCATGGTCTCAAGGTTGGAGTCTGTGGTCAGCCAGATCCATCTCTTTGAGCCTTGAGCGTGGTGGAAGGCCACATCAGTACAAATGTGTACAGGAAGGACAAGGACCAGCTATGACATTCAAAGCACATCCCCAGTGAGCTTCCTTCAGCCAGGACACACATCCTAAATTTTCCACCACAACCTGGCATGCAGGCCTTCAACACTTGAGTCCCACGGGGCTTACTTCTTAAGGCAGTCGTATGTTCCACCTCAAGTTCCATCCATTCAAGGGTTGGTACCCTCTGTAGCTGTGTTGAGGTGATGGGACTAAAAGAGGCAGGGCCAAGTGGAAGGTGGTTAGATCAGGAGTACACCATCCCTGGAAGAGATTAATGCTGATCTCCTGCAGGGGAACTGGCTCTCTTGAGAATCAGTTGTTATAAAACAAGCCTTTCTCCTCCTCCTGGCACCTCTACCATAAATGTTACTGCCGTAATGATGTCATCCTCTACAAGGCCTTCACCAGAGCCAAGCAAATGCTAGCATCTTGCTCTTAAACCTTCAGAACTCTAAACTAACTAAGCCTCTTTCAACTGTATGCTACCCAGCCTGAGACGTTGGTACAGCCAAACAAATAGACAAACACCGTAAGTGCTTCTTGGGGATTCTATAGCTGGATAAAATAGCAAATACAACAGATGCTTCGGATATGTTAGGCTCACGGTGAATATTATTTTCCTTTTTTGCCACCCGTGCAATCCTCGAAGTCTTATAAAGATAAATAAACAGCCTTGGCAGGCAACTTATGAGAACATAGTACTTCATGTATCGGATTCTAGATAGGTTGGCGTCGCGGCCAGCAAGAGCCTCCAGGTCAATTTTCATTCTGCGTGTGCTGCAGCCCCTGCTTCGGTTCTTTAATGTTTAAATAGTGCCTGCTTTCTTTGAGCTGGCATGCTTGTTAGACCTCCCATTAGTGCGCTTATTTATTTATTTTTAATTTCACTGGCCATGCATAGAGCATTCTCACGGGGCTGGGGGAAGCCAAGTAGGATAAAATGAAAATGGCCCTGAACACTAGCAAGAAACCCTGGCCTGTCCCCAAGGTGACAACAGTTTGGTATATATGTCCCTTCACATTTTAATTCATGTGCATATGCCTATAGATTAAGTTTGTGACTCTGGGCATAAAGAACTTCCTTGCTGTTTCAAGCTGTAATGTTGCCAGTTTCCTTGGTAGTTTGAAATGCTCTTAGAAGGGCTCATCTTTGTCTATAACTGGAGCTCCATCCTGCCTTCTCCAGATGTCTCGGTGTATTCTGCAACCTTCCCATTAGTAAGGTTATAGATGTTGTCTTTTTCATTTCTTTATCACTTAGATCTCTGATATTACCTATCACGTGTGAATACCTTCTTGCTAAGTTAACGATGAGAGCTGGGCAGAGACACAGGTCTGTCATCTCAGATGCCAGGAAAGCTAAGGCAACAGGATGGAATTCCTATGTGGGCTACATAGTGAGTTCAAGCCCAGCCTGGGGAACTTAATGAGATGAGACCCTGTCTTGAAATAAGAAGTAAAAAGAGGACAGGATATGTAGCTAGATGGTGGAGGTCTTTGCTTTAGCATGCTCAAGGAACAGTTCTGTCCCAGGTACTGATCAAAATATGACAACTATTAAATGTTAAATGTGTGGGTGTTCCATGTGTATCTTTAAGCAACCCTTACTAATACACAGGATCCCCCACCTCCTCCAGTGCAAACTGCAGTCAGTATTTCTCTGTCCACCTTGTCATGTCTGCAGACTTCTCCAGTGAAAGTCCTAAGAGGCAGAATTGCCCGGACAAGGAAGGCTGCTTTTCCTAAATAGTCAACATCTCCCAGGAGTCTTCCAAGGTCTGTGGCGCCAGCTTACAATCCTATTAATAACACCTTTCCCTGAGTGGCTTTTTGACAACGTGTTTCCAAAATAATCATATGTGGCTTTTTTTTTTCTGTTTTGATTTTGGAGAAAAAGGAGGACAGGCAATAATTAAGAGGAGTAAGGGGGCGCTACAGAAATTCACTCATCTATCCATCCATCCATCCATCCATCCATCCATCCATCCATTCACTCATCCATTCTGTCAGTCAGTCATTTTTTCTGTCATTGATTTCCTTCTAGGCCTGGTTCTAAATGCTGAACACATAAGACAGACAATCTGTACTATTCCCTTCCCCCCGCCCCAGATATACATAGACTAGAAATAAATTACAAATTCTTAATTCTAAAAGTACAGCAGCAAAAAGACTCCTGCCAAGCAATGAAAGATATAATCTAACTTAATCAGGATGGGGGTGGGGGGAAAGAACAATAGAGAAAAATTTAAAGGTTTTAATGAAAAAGTTTTTAATTCATTTCTTACACACACACACACACACACACACACACACACACACACACCTATGGAAGTCAGAGGACAGCTTGAAAACTCAGTCTTCTCCCTTCATCATGTGAGCCCTGGGATGGAACCTAGGGCTTTGTGCATGCTAGGCAAGCACTCTGCCAACCTAGCTCCACACCCAGCCCCAACCTTAGGGTGTTTGAAGACATTCAAATTCAGTGAGCATATTAGCAAATCTATTGACATTAGGTTTCCTGACTTAAAGTGTCATAATGTTCTTCATCTTAGGAAGAATGCATTGATGTGTCGAGGGGGAAACACACATACTTTTTCAACCTGAATCTTAAAAGTTTCAAAGAATTACAGAGTCCTCTAGTTCAGAGCTGGCCAGTGGCATGATCTGTCCTGAGGATGGTCCATCTATCCTGAGGATGGTCTGTGTCCACTCTGATGACTTAGAAGCCAGTCATCATGGATGACTCCCAAGCACATGAAATATGGCAGGTGTGACCACAGGCTCAAATTATTCATTTTGCTCTACTTCATTGTAACCTGGCCAGCAGCCGCCATGTTGGACTGCACAGCTGTAGATGTGTGGAAAGGGAAAGCTAATAAGCAAACAGCACCAAGTCTAATCAATCGGCGATCTTCTTTGAAGTGTGTGTGGAAGTCTGCATTTTTCTCAACATTTTGCATCTTGTATTTAAATTACATAATACATGTGATGCGTTCAGAAGGAAATGGACATGAAAGTGTTATTGAAATATCTTTTAATCACAATTAAACTATCACAACTTAGTGAGATTATACAGGACTGGAAGTACAGCCCTGTGCCAGGGTTCTTGCCTGGCATTCACTAGGCATTGGGTTTTATCACAGTATCTCGACTAATTAACTAGCTAAAAATGTATACTGGGGAACTAGAGAGATGGCTCAATACTTATAAGCACTTACTGCTCTTACAGTGGACCTAGGTTTGGCTCCCAGCTCACTCCTTTCAGCTTATAACTGCCAGTGACTCCAGTTCCAGGAGAATCAATAGTAACTCTTGGCTTCGATGAGATGCATAAACTCATGCAGGTTCATACATACACCGTTTTCTTTAAATTTGTACTATGCAAGGATGGAAGAGAGAGCATATTCAGGTGCTACTCCAGGATGTGAACAGCACAGCCTTTTCAAATGAAACTTAACTACAAAGTTACTGGTACAAGTACATGAAAAGACAAAACACACAAGCTTACTCTCTGCCGCTTTATTTGCAGAGCAAGAAATTGGCAGTGTTCGAAATGTTCAACAAGGAGACAGTGGTCGGATGAATTTTGCTTTGTTCTTATTCTGGATTACTCTAAATCTCTCCAACAGATTGAGGCAAATGCATAATGCCATGGAAAGATGCCCAAGACAGATTGGCAGGGAAGGAAAGAAAGAGCAGTTCACCCAGCAAAATGTTTACCCGTGTTCTCCAACTTCAGTATGATTCCACTTGAGGAATGTTCTTCTTTTTTATTGAATGGTGGCACAAACATACCCGTACGACCATTCTAGCCTGTGTCCTCCCTTCTGGTATAGAATTCAGTACTTAGCATGAAAGAGGCAATACTTTACTATCAAATCAGCTCTGTGTTGGATGATATTGAGAGTGGGGTAGTGGCAGTGATCTGAACATGGTAGGTAGAGTAGTACACACGTGTATTTCTAGTTCTCAGGAAGGAGAAGTGTGGGCAAGAGGATCATGAGTGTGTGAGTCCAAATGTGGCTGTGTGATGAGAGGGAGCAAAGGAAGTCTGAGAGGGAGGGAAGACTAATGGATGCTGTTTGTAGACTACATTTATTCTCCACGTACAGTATCTTCAGCTTACAACAGACTTTTTTAGAGTATAGCCACATTGTAACTTGTGGTGCATCAAAAGTATACCTGTTTTTCAGAAGAAAACTGAAACAACTTCTCTCTCTCTCTCTCTTTCTCTCTCTCTCTCTCTTTCTCACACACACACACATACACACACACCCTCTCTCTCACACATACACACCACACACACACATACTTTTTTCATCCCCCCACACACATACACACATGCCCCCACACATACTTTTCTCACACACACACACACACACATACACACTTTTTCACACACACACTCTTTCACACACGCACTCCCTCACTCCTTTACACGCATCCACTCACATCCATATATAAAGAAGGAACCTTATGGGAAAACACACATGAAATAGTTAGCAGCCCATTCTCAGAAACTCCTAGGTGCCTGTGGAAGGACCACCCAGCTCCATCTCTTGAGCCACCCAGCTGGCTGTGGAGGGTCCTCCCTGAGGGACCTTGCACTGTGAGTACAGGAAAAGCTTCTGAGCAGCCAAAAATATCTCCAAACCAGTGCTTGCCAACTAGCTCGTTAGCAGCACCTCTGAGCCGACACCAACTGTAAGAAGCCATCCCCTTCAGTGGCCTGCAGTTCTAGTCTCCATAATAGCCAGTCCCCTCCCCATGGCCACCAGGCCTACAGGGCAGGCAGGGTCATTACTAAATTCCAATGAAGGGCGTGTTTGTTATTGTTGTCAGGTTTGATGCTGATCCCAAAAGGACCTAATCAACAGGTAATAAGACCTCCTGGGAACGATTAGAAACCTCAGCTTTAACCCGCTTCTAACCACAGCAAAGAAGACAGCAGCCACTGTGCCCCGGCTCTGCAGGACTGGTGTGACCAGGATAGCCAGGGAGGCCCTCAAAGACATGCTCATGGGTAGTCTGAGGAGAGAAGATGGAGGGAGGGTGGGGGTGTACATCCAGGCTTCTATTTCTCCAGTAATATACACTTCCTCACCCTTCTCTTTCTCTCCTTCTCCTTCATTATCCTCATGCTTAAGTATACCCCATGCCAGATACATGGGGGTTCAAACATAAAGAGGTAGAGTCCAAGACAGGCCAGGCAACACATACCCATAAGCCCAGCACTCAGGATGCCGAGGCAGGACAATAGCAAATTCCAAGCCAGCCTGGGCTACATAATGAGTTCCAAGCCAGGCTGGGCTATATTAAAAGTTTTAGACTGTGTCTCAAATAAGTACATAGTGCGTGGTCCTGACTTTGAGATACCGTCTGAATGGCGATAAAGACACCAATACAGCAAAGGTTAAGCACATATCACTGTACAGAGACAGAGACGAGCATCACTGCAGGGTGAATCAGGAAGGTATTCTAGCAAAGGCAGAATCTGTGGTGTATCTGTGACAGATACCTCTGAAGCTCCCTTTTCCTTCTCTTTAAAGCTGGGTACAAATATCTACATATAAAACAACCAATAATCTTTTAAAATATTTCAATATCTGCTTTTATGCTGTTATCGGCGAGCCATTAACCTGCCAGCAGTTAGTTGGAAAGTTAGGCTCATCATTAACAAAACTCAGGAATGCCTGCGAGGACAATGGTGTGATGACCCATGTAGAGACCAAAATTGTTACATAATTGTCACCTAACAACACCCTTAGACCCAGGTACAACAAACCTACAGAAGCATACCAGCATTAGTACCAAAGAACAGTAGGTTAGTGTTTTAGGGGACCCTGTGACAAGTGACAAGGGCTAGGAGATAGCATCTGGATTACCCAGGCCCAGTTGGCCCCCACATTTTCCAGACTGCACAGAATTGCAACAGACACTTCTTATTGTTGTGTAAGATTCTGCATTTTGCAAAAACTTCACTGCAAATGTCACTTCAGCTGGGTCAGCTGATTTTAACCAGACCCAAGAGTACAATAAAGAGAGTGAAATTGGATGGGGACATGGCAGCCGTCGCACGGCTCAACCTTTTATGTCCTTTGAAGATCATTTGCCTGAAGAAAGGGAGAATTTGTACATTTCTAACTTGCTTAACCCTGGTATCACATCCGACTGGAACAAAAGTCCTGGAGACCAAAAACCTAAGGCCCTACAAAATGCTACTACCGATTTGAAGTCTTCTCAGAGACGGTAAAAGCTTTCAATGTCATTAGATCTTTTTTAAGAGAAATGTTCAATTCTCCAGGTCCTTATTTTATAATTTAACTAATCCTATAACCCTTGGCATAAGTTGGTTAAAAAAAAAAAAAAAGCCAGACAAGATCTTTACCCCTACTGAGTTCATGCTGTTCCTGAAAAGAGGCAGAAACCATGAGAACGCCACAAGGAGAGTCGGGTTGTTGCTGAGGCTTAGAGAGCGAAGCTCAGAGATGCCCTTAACATGCCGTGGTGATGAGGGAGCTGCGGAGGCTTCAGGGCAGGGTAAGAGGGATTGTCTGTATGACTCAGCCTAGTGTCCCAAGAAGAGGAGAAAAAGCACAGAGGTGGAGGATGGTAAGTCAGTATGCATAAGGGCAGGAGGAGGGATGAGGAAGTCATGAGAAGACTGGATCCAGGGAAATCAAGATCATAAGGATCTCATGGGTGTAAGCCATGAAAACATGACTTAGAAAACAGGAAGTGCTTGTTGTTGTTTTGTTTTGTTTTGTATTTTGAGTCTTTTGTTTGGTTTGGTTTAGTTTGGTTTTGGGGTTTGGGGGTTTTTGTGTTTGGTTGGTTGGTTTGGTTTGGTTTTTGGTTTGTTAGTTTTGCTGTTATTTATGTGTATGGGTATTTCTGACAATGTGTATATTTGTGTACAACTTGCATGTGTGGTGCCCACTAGACAGTATAGGATCCCCTGGAACTGGAGTTACTAATGGTTGTGAGCCGCCATGTGGGTGCTGGGAATCAAATATGGGTCCTGTGCAAGAGCAGCTAGTGCTCTTAGCTACTTAACTATCTCTCCAGCCCCTATGTGTAGTATTTTTAGTTAACAAAAAATCACAAAGACTATCTAAAAATAAAGTCTTCCAGGATATATTGGAGTAAGAGCTCACGTTACAGAACACAACCAATGGTTGGGGAGGAGCAAACAGGTAGTTTAGTGTTCTCTTCATTCTGAGGACTCCTGAGTTCTCTGCATGCCAGCAGTGGTCCAGTGATATTTTGGTGGATGCTTGCTACCTTCAGGGAGTTCTCTGCCAAATGAAGGAAGCTATTGTACTTGATCACTCAAGCATATGATGATGGAATAGAATAAAACTCCAACAGGGTATGTAGAAGGGCAGACATGGGGAGGGGGCAGTGGCCAAGGAAAACTTCCGGAAGCAAGTGACAGCAAGTGAACTCTGTTAAGAATTAGTTTGTGAGGAGAATGCAAAGTCTAAACCTAAAGTCAATAGAGCCCACATACAATTTTTTTCTCTAGAGGTCTGTCTCTATGCTTTTATTTATTTTTAATGTTTTTGATTTATTTATACATATAAAGATAGATAGATACATAGATAATATAGAGATAGAGATAGAAATGATAGAGATAGTGTTTTTCTTGTATACATGTGTGGTAGTTTGACTAGGAATGACTTTCATAGACTCA
The DNA here is from genome assembly GCF_008632895.1 of Mastomys coucha. Lineage (NCBI taxonomy): Eukaryota > Metazoa > Chordata > Mammalia > Rodentia > Muridae > Mastomys > Mastomys coucha. The sequence goes on from NW_022196905.1 coordinate 246,758,107, forward strand.
TGTGTTTAAATGTTTGGCCTAAAGAGAGTGGCATTATTAGAAAGAGGTATGGCCTTGCTGGAGTAGGTGTGGACTTGTTATAGTAGGTGTGGCCTTGTTGGAGGAAGTATGTCACTCTGGAGGTGAGCTTTGAGGTCTCTGAAGTCTTCAAGTTCAAGCTAGACCTTGTGTAGCAGTCTCCTTCTGCTACCTGTGGATCAAGATGTAGAACTCTGAGCTCCTTGTCCAGCACCATGTCTGCCTGGATGCCACCATTCTGATAATGGACTCAACCTCTAAAACCATAAGCCAGTCCCAATTAAACTTTTTCCTTTCTAAGAGTTGCTGTAGTCATAATGTCTCCTTACAGCAACAGAAACCCTAAAACAGCATGTATGTGTAGTGCCTGCGTAGGTCAGAAGTTGCGGACTGTTGTGGGTCCTGAAAACTGATCCCTGGCCCTCTTAAAAATAGTATGTGCTCCTAACCACTGACCTGTCTCCCAAGCCCCTGTCTCCATGCTACTAGATCACTGAGCCTATGAGCCATGAGCCAGCCTGCCTTCATTGGCAAATATCCCTATAGACATCTCTTGAGCAGGTGGTGGGGGTGGGGATGGGGTCAGGGACAGCATTCTCTTTTCCTGACTAATTGGGCCAAATGACTATATTTGAAGTCAGAGGTGGCATCCAATTTCAAGTATGGAAACTAAACATACCACACTTCCCAGTTTCCCCTTCCATTATCTGCCCTTCTGAAGACCTCTAAGCACTCCAGGTGAAGATGCACTTAACAACCTGATATAAAATTTTAGTCCCCATGGCATGGTAGAAGCCATGTCTTCTTCCATGGCACCCAACACCCATAGTTCCCAAGAAACAGTCAGCCATAAGACAAGGAGATTGAGAAGAGGAATCAAGAACTTTCTGTTAACTTGAGATTTGGACTTAAATGATTAAATTCCTGGCCTTGGCTTCTACATAAATTCTCCCAGTATCTTTCAGAACAACCCTGGTTTAAACGGAAGCTCCAAAAAGACTATCTGTGTAAAAGGCTTTGTAGAGAGGGGCACACATAAAAGGTGACTACTACTTTACAAAATCCTGAAAATACTCATTGAACTCTTAGAATTTTCTAGACCTTGTGATTGGAACAGACAAAAAGCCATGAGACCTAGTCTCCACCCTGAGTGGAGTTCATGGATTCATAGAAGAGCTCAGATACAAAAACAAGCAAGCTGTAATACAATACAAAAAGTACAGAACCGGGAGAGGTTCAAAGCCCTGGGAAACATGAATGAGGAGGCAATTAATTCTCAGCGAGGATAGTTGTGTGGGCTGCCAATGGGAGGAGACACTGCTGGGTAGGGTTAGGACAGCCTAGAGTCTGAGGTCACCGGTCTTGTTGGAGAGAAGTAAGGCAGGATCAAATTTGGAATGCTCAACTGTAAACAGTGATGGAGGATATAGCAGGGGACCTAGGGTGTTCTTGTTCTAGGACTATGAAGTTCTATCCAATAGAACAGGGGTCCAGTGAAGACCTCTACAAGGATACAGATGGAGGAACACCAAGATGAAGCAGCTGCTATGTGCTATGAACCACCTCAAGTACTTTATAAGTATTTAAGTACTTATGGGTTATTTTTCCCTTGACCTAGAGAGCAGTCTATGATGAGGAAGGGGTTTTATATGCTGCTGCTTACAAAGATGAGAATAATGTTTAGAAAGGTCACAAACCTTCTAATAAGTAAGTGATGGAGCTAGGGCTGTTACCTAAGGCTAGCCCAGAGTGGATCTGCATTGTCGTGTTTTGTGGATTTAAGTCTCAACAAAAGCAGATAAATTGGCATAAACACCAAAGAGAGAATTGACAACTGTGCTTGTGTTTCAAAGTATTTCAAAGGCGAAACAATTTATACAAACATCCCTACTTGTCAGCCTTTAGGCATGTGGTCAAGAAATTCACCTGTTCAAGTTGACAGACATTTCCCTACCCCCCCCTCACCCCAGTAATGTTGGGCAAGGCCTCCTAACAAAAGCCAAAGTTATGAGTGGGGTAGTGGTGGAGCACACCTTTAATCCCAGCACTCAGGAGGCAGAGGTAGTGAGTTCGAGGCCAGCCTGGTCTACAGAGTGAGTTCCAGGACAGCCAGGGCTACACAGAGAAACCCTTGAGACCTGGGGATTAAAACTTGGAGTCAGGGGCACAAAGCAGAGTGTCACTAACAAAAATGAAGAAACTCTGGAACTGAAAGTGGGAGAAATTCTGGTCATCAACACAGCACAGAGGTAGAGTTTTGTTATAGGGGTGGTTCTCAGTCAGGGGGGATTTTTAGCTCCCCGAGACTATTTGGTGATGTTTAAAGACTTTATACTGCTGTCAAAATTGGTGCAGGGGTTCTAGATGCCACTGACATCTAGTGGGTAATGATCACAGCTGTCACTGCAGTGTATGGGGAGATCTCATCACAAAGAAGGACTTGGCCAGCATGTCACCAACAGCATTATCACAAACAAAAAAACTAGTCTCTAAGAGTGACCTAAACGTAACCCAGGGATGTGGAGTTGGCTAGCAAGATGGCTTAGCAGGTAAAGGACCTGCAGGAAGTCTGACAACCTGGCTTCAGTCCCCCAAACTCAAAGTCCAATGTGGTGGTGTGTGCTTGACATCTTAGGGCTGATAAGATGAGAGGCAGAGAGTGGTGAATCCCTAGCGCTCTCTGACAACCTAGCCTGGTCTACTTATTGAAACTCCAGGCCAAGGAGACATACTATCTTGAACAAAAGGGGGAAGGTGGTCTGAGGATAAACAATCCAAGTTGTCATTGACTTTTATATGTGAGATGTGCATGAGTGTACCTATACACATATTCACACACACACACACACACACACACACACACACACACGCACACACACACATTCATATACATACACACAAACATTCATATACATACACATACACACATTCATATACACACACATTCATATACACACACACATTCATACACACATGGATATGTACCCATACACTCACATGTTCATATACATATATATATATATATGTATATATATATATATATATACACACATGAATATAGACTCACACATTCACATACATACATACACACACATGAATATATACCTACATGCATATACACATTGCATACACATACACATGTTAATATGCACCCATACATACACACAAAGACAGAGTGGAGAAATAAGGGTTGTCAGGCCATTAGAAAATGTATTACTTTCCAATATACACAGTTCTGGTGGTTTTAAAATAATCCTTAGGAAAGGCTGTTAGAGTTTTGTTAGAATATTATAGAGTGCCCACCTAACCAACCCTATATTCTAGGCTCCCAAAGTATTAATCCACTTTTCCTGGATTCTTTCTCTCTCCTGTCAACATATGGCGCAGAGAATTGCCACCTTCCAACTCTCACTATTCTTTGCTCCACGTACGTACAGAGAAGAAAAGGCTCATAGAATGTTGATTATCAGAGTCATGCGTTGTGGGTTGCCCTGGTGCTGTTTGTATTTCTGATGTTAATTCTACTTCCAAAGCTAGAGACCGTGATTGGGCAGTGGAAGGGAAAGGTGGGGCTGGAGGCTTATAGAGCAGAGAAAAGGAAGGGGAATGATGGAAGAAGAAAAGGCAGAAGAAGGATGGGCAGAGCCATGTGGCCCAGAGAAGCCACAAGTAGCATAGCTGGGGACTAGATATGTGTAGTGTTAGATCTGCCCAATCTAGGCGTACAGCTTGTAAATATAATAATTGGATTGTGTGTGTGTGTGTGGTTTTTTTTATACAGGCTTATTGGGGTTGGAGATTTGCTGCAACAGCCATGTAATATCTTATTAGCAGGATCATCATATCCCATGGTTAGAGGGCAATGTTTTCAGGAGGGGCTGATTCTAAGAGTTCAAAGCCCCCTGAGAAGTTTTAATGTTATAGATTTTTTTTAATGACCTCATTCATTGTTATATTTGGTTAATACCATGAGGATGTCTGATAAGGGGAAGCACATTAAGAGACCTGCTCCAACCATGCCCACTGATGGATTAAGGATAGAAAAGCAATCACGGAAGTGTGTGTATCATTGGCCAGGGAGAAGAAGGCAAGTGGTGCTTGAAGTTGATAGGACTCAGGGTAAATGGGTTGTGGTGGGCAGGGAATGTACGTGGGAGTGAGAAACTTCACAAGAGCCAAAGAATAACGTGATACAGAGCAAAGGGCAGGTGCCAAGCGCCAGCTGTTTCCAGATGCTTTACCTTCAGAGTCCTTGTTTCAGAGGATTCTAGGCATCAATCCCAATCTGTAATTGGGAAAACTGAGGGATGTTCTTAATTATTGGAGATAAGAGGATTGTTTTGTACTCTCCATTTCCTAATGCTTCTTTGAGCCAAATTCTGCCAGTTTCCTGCACAGTTAATCTAGACTAAAGTGTGAGGACTGGGGGTGCGGTGGGGTGGGGATCACACCCATCAGTCAGTTTATGTCAATTCTGATACTGATTCATTCATCTGAAATACATTTTAGTAGCTACCATGGGTTATAGATTGTTCTAGAATGTGAGTGGTATGTTGGGGTCATCTATCTACTGTCCCCCTGTCTGTATTTTATCAGTCCATTCCCTTCCCAGTAGCCCAGTTCTCAGACATGAGAGAGGGCAAGGGAAGGAAGCTTTAGTGACCAGTCAGGTCCTGGCTCCTTGGAAATTGTCATCAGTAAATCCTTTGGTTTCCACGCAGGCACCCCTTCATCTGAGGTCTCTTTGGCCTATCCTCGTGTGTAATGGACTGATTCGTATGGTGAGGTGGTGAACATATCATGCACCTCAAGTCCTTAAGATAGCATCCTCAAGGAAGGGAATTCTACTAAGGGAGGCCTGCAGTCAGGAGGAGTTCCTGGAAGAGAGGGAGAATGCCAAGGCCTCCTGGTGAGAAGACTGTATGGCCCAGGATAAGTTGCATATGCAACCTGCCTTGCTCCCTTCCTACTTCCATCCACATCTATGCTCACCTCTCAAAATATCTTCAGATTGCTGTGTTAAGAACTCGGCAGGCTAGTGTGCGTCAAACATAAAATAAAATAAAAAAACTCTGACAACAAAAAATTACTATTCAAAGAAAAGTATTATTTTAGGGTGACATTATTTTTCAGAGCCGCAGTTTTCATTTGTTATTACATGTAGGAGTTCTGTGAACACACAGATAAGAGGGCACAATAGATATTTGACAGTGTGGTTCTCAGAACATTTGCATATCCAAGAGATTATTTCAACAAGTATACTTAGACTGACCCTATTAACCATTCACAATATTTTGTCTTGAATCCAATTCACACTCTATAGACATGTCCAATTCATATTTCATCTCTTACGCTATTTTCCCTTTCAGACTTTGTATGAGGAAATAAATCCATAACATCAAATTTTGTGACAACATCTGCTCTGGCTGACATGATTTGAAAGGGAATTTCACTCATCCCGGGTTATGCTGTCTCTTAATTTGTTCTTTGGCTTTACCTAAGCAACAGTCTGTTTGATCAAGCTTCCTGTTAAAAGAGCAAGTTACTGATGCAGAATTCACAACCAGCACTGGCCTTAGTGATGCACAGGGGTGGCTAGAAGAGCCCCCTGACGCCATGATACAACAAGGACGGAGAAGAATTCCCAGGCAAACCTGGCTTTGGAACTCATGTCCAGGCCAGACCTGCTAAGCAAGTCAGCAGAACATCTAAGATCAAGGTAGCTCAGAGTACATAATGTACTATGAGTGACCTTTTAAAGGAAAAAAGAGTGAGGATCAAAATGTAATAAAAGACTATGTGTTACAGTGAAGGCCTTCAAACTTAGTACTCAGGAGGCAGAGGCTGGAGGATCTCTGTGAGTTTGAGGCCAGCCTGGTCTACATAGAGAGCTCCAGGACAACCAGGGCTACATAATGAGGCCATGTTCTATCTTTTTATCTGTCTGCCCATCTGTCTGTCTATCTATCTATCTATCTATCTATCTATCTATCTATCTATCTATCTTCCTACCTACCTACCTATTCACCTATGTCTCTATCTTTATCTCTATGGCTCGGTAGAACTGGAGTTCAAATATCTAGAATCCAAGTAAAAGCCAGGAGGGCATGGCAGCCTGACCATTATGTAGGAGCTAGAGACAGGGCATCCTCAGAGCTCCAGGCTCAGCAGGCGACCTTGCCTCAGTATATAAGTTGAAGAGACATCAAGGAAGACACCCAACATCAGATGCAGGCTCCACACACAGGCACACATGTCTACAATCACTCCCCATTCATGTACCCACACATGTGAACACATAAACACACATGCATACCACAGATGCAGACATGTATATGTATATGTATGTGTATGTATATGGATACGTATATGGATTGAGATACTTGTATATGTGCTGCTGAAGTGATCATGGGATTGAGATACTTGTGCATTTATGTCCATAGCAGCAATATTACAATAGCTAAATCGTAGAAACAGTCCAAGTGCTCATAATTAATGAATGGATAAACAAAATGTATATATACACTGGGACATTAATTAGCATAAAAAAAGAATTAGTTCCCGCACATGCTCTAACAAGGATAAACCATTGAAAACATTACACTCAGCAAAATATGCCAGGCACAACAGGAAAAATATTGTATGGTATCGTTTATATGAGCTGTCAAGAAGAACAAATCTGTTCAGAGAAAGTGGATTAGAGGTTTCCAGGGACTAGGGTTGAGGTAGAGGAGGAGGCGGCAGGAGCAGATTGCTTAATGAAGACCGAGTTTCTGTTTTCAGTGATGAAAACACTTCAGAAATGGAATATAGTAATAGTTGCCTAACATCGTGGATGTGATAAATGACCTGGAAGTCCACACTTAAAAGTCACTAATATGAGAGGTCAAGAAGATGGCTTAGCAGGTAAAAGTGTTAGGACAAAACCTGGAGACCAGAGTTTGATCCCTAGGGCCAAGGTAGAACCCTAGCTGCAGTGGTGTGCATCTGTAATCCCAGCACACCTCTGACAAGGTGGGATTTGGCAGGGGCGGGAGAACCAGCTAGACGCTTGCAGGCCAGCTAGTCTGTAGTATGTGTCCTAGAAGCAGAACCAAGACAGCCCCTGCCTCAAATAAAGGAGAAGGAGAGAACCAATCCCTGATAGTTGACCAGGTAAAGCCTGAAACCAGGATGCCATTGAAAAGGATTGTGAAAGCTGCAAGTGGGGAAATAAACAGAAAGTAGAGAAAAACAAAAGAAAAAACAAACACACACACACACACACACACACACACACACACAAACTCCACCAGTCCCTGGGACTTCTGGGTCCCAAGCATCCCAAAAAGCATTATAACCTGTGCCTCTCTTCCTGCTTGGGCTCCTCTATGGATATGGGAGTCTGTTGATAACATATACCCATGGCTGTGTTTTGAGATCTCATCATCAATGTTTGGGGTAAAGGTGTCAGCTTTGTGTGGCTGACGCCCTTCTGGGTCAACACAGCTGATGGGGGATGAGCTCTAGAGGCAAGTTCTATTTCAGACAGACCTTGCTTCTGACTTTAGGAAGCAATGTAACACGATGTCACATTTCCTGCCTTTTCCAGCCTGACTCCTCCCACCATCTTGTCTCTGGCTTCTGCTATTACTGCTTACTAGGAGCTCTGTTGTCATTGTGTTAGGAAATTAAAGGGATGGTGAAAAAGTGCTAAAGGATGAGACTCTTCTGAGACCCAACCAATCTTCAGCACACCAGCTCCTGCTTGCTGTCATGCGGGTTGCGGGGGTGGGGGGCAGTGAAGTCTATTTCTCTGGAACCGTTTTTTGGGGAGCCTAAAGCTGACACAGGCAGCAGAAGCAGGCAGGCAGGAGAGCAATAAAAAAGTTTCCAGATCCGCAGGGGACTGTAAGCACATTCCCCAACCAGGTGCTGGGAGTAGGGCTAGAGTCAAGCCAACCTTCTTGGCTAAGGGCCAACATCTCCAGGCCTCCTCCTGCTCTACGGCCCCTTCCCGTCATCTTCCCAACCAGAAGCTTGTTAACTGTTTTTCCTGGGCTCTTATTCCAATTTCGAGGCCCCCTCTGTGTGTTAAACTTCAAAGAAACTTTGTCGCCCCAAGTGCAGTGTTATATAACAAGTTGGACACTCCAAATGACTCTGTTGAAAGGGGTTTGTTCAAATGAAGGGGCCTGGACACTTTGTTATTTCCCACCCCCTTTGGTCTAATAAAATTGCCTTGGTGTCTGGATTAAGTTGCTGCGTATCAATCCTGAAAATTTTAAAGATGAAAAACAGAACCGCCTTCGCCAATCGTTAAAATGTAAAATGATTACAAAATGGCACCTGGCCAATATTTATGAATCATTGAATATGATCATAAAATCATAAAAAATAATCGCCAAAAGGTAAATAAATTACCCAGCTTACTGCTTATTTTCACGTAGGGTCTAACACAAAAGCTGCAGCCATGAATGATTTATGCCTGTTTTAACAATAATACTCATTTTACTGAAGGATGGTCAGCACTTGGGCTGCTGTGGGCAACATGCCAGTTGCCGAAAGGTTGATGTTTCAGCAACAATACATTAAATTATGAATAATACTGGTCCCAAAATGGAAGGTTATTAGCTCAGTATGCTTAATTAGCTCAGCTAGAACTTGGCTATCAAGTAGCACTGCCCATTTCCAGAGCTGGAGCTATGATGGGGGGGATGGTTGGGGATGCTAATGGTTCAGAGAGAGGGAGGTAGCGTGTGGGCGTGTCTTTAACTTTCTTCTCAACAGTGAACATTAGCAGAGGCATCACCGGAAGCCGGGTTTGGGGATTTTGAACCTTCCTGTGGTGTATTTTGCAAATACTTCCTAGAGGGAAGGAGAAAACACTGTCAGTCTTGTGATCCCCCAGCTATGATCTCACAGCACAACTCTTGGTTGCTGCTAAGCCTGGGTCCTGCCAACAATCACATCATGTACCATGCGTTGGTGGGCAGACCATCAACCTCCTTCCCAGCAGGGATTTTATTGAACAGTTAGTAGGATACAAATGAGGTGACAGAATGGACAGCCACCAAGTTAACCAACGATGCAATTTTGCATCAGTTACAGTCAAGCGGCTCTGGTGAAGGACCAGTTTAGAATGTCCACCCTTGGCCTGGAGTTGGGCTATGAATTCTTAGAGCAGGCTTCTGTTCGTTCTGTCTTTCTTTTCTGAGATGGAACCTTATGTAATCCCAAGCTAGCACCAAACTTGCTATTGCTATGTCACCAAAGGTGACCTGGAACTTCTGATCCTCTTTTCTCTGCTCCCCTAGTGCTGGGGTTACAGGCACAAGCCATTACACCTGTTTGGGATTGAACCTGGGGCTGCGTGTGTGCTAGGCAAGGACTCTACCAACTGAGACACTCCTTGTTTGGTCTCTAAAGGAGTCTCTAAAGAAGCTTATGTAGAGAACACCCTGACCCCCAACCCCCACAGGCCATTATGCCAGCCTGGATCCTGGTCATCTCTTAGCCTCTTCTTCATCTTGGGCCAAGTGGTTGGCTGTCATGTGTCATGGGCCACGTATTGGTGGACAGACTGTCCATTCCATGCACCCAGAAAGAATAGTCCAAGGGGAAGGTCAGAGGTCATCAGGAGGATTGGACAGGTACTCACCCACTAGCACAGTACGAAAGCTACTGAGTACCTAGCATGTGTGGTATATACCTGTGTTTATGTGTTCTTGGTTGCACGTGTGTGTATGTGTGCACATGTGCACACATTTAGCTCCATACCTCTATCCATCTTCCAGCCTGTGTTGGCAACGCGCTGCCAGGTGCTCCAGGATTATACTCCAAGTGTGCAACCAGGATGCACCCATGCTATGCCTGCTCCATCTGCCCACCCAGAGATGTCTGCACCACTGCTCGGCTATACTTAGTCCTGTTAGTAGCTTGTTTTTCTAAGCCCCGAAATTCATTTTCTTTTCCCGCCTTGCTTCCAGAAAAATAAATAAAAGTGAACACATCACTCATTTAAGACGAGGAATGGAATTTAGGTTGCGTTTTTCTTTCTATTTTTATGATTAGTTAGAATTTTCCTGGGAATGCAGCCAGGAGGGCATTACAGTGAGATAATGTCCTGTATTTAATCGGAACTGCAATGGCGAACTGCGTTCGGTGGGGAGAGGCTAACGTATCCTTTTCTGTCTTGTCTGTTTTCAAGAGACAGCCAACCACTTGGCCCAAGATGAAGGTGAGACTGAGAGATGACCAGGCTCCAGGCTGGAGTGATGGCCTGCGGGGTGTCAGGGTACAACTGTGACTCCATCTCCTCAGGGGACCTGTCAACCCCAAGAGCCCTGAGAATCCCCAGAGGAAGCTGTGTGCAAAGCTCCCCACCTCCCCAAACTGGCCAAGGTGATCAGCTGTGGTTCCACATCCACTGGTCTCTTCCAGCATCTTCTACAACTGTCTGACATCTGCTGTCTGGGAGACGCGTCTGCCTTCCAATGAACATCTGTCCCTCCGGGTTACCCAGCTACTATGGGCAAAGGGAAGCACAAGGCCTTTAAGTGACCTTGGAAGTGAGTGCCAGGTAGGCCAGATCATCTCCTTGATTTTGTGTGCATGCATGCCATTTCCCAAGAGCCTTTGGTGCGAGAGCAGCTGGCTGGGAGCTTTCTGTGTTGGTCTTGTTGCCGGCAGAGTTGTTTGTTCCACCGCTGCCTACGGAAAGGAGATGCCCGGGAGAGAGGCAAAATAGAAAGGGATATCTTAGAGAGATGTCCTAGAGAGATGTCTGAAAGGAAGGAAGAAGACAAGGGCCCAGGGACAAAGGAAAAGGGCTTTAACTCGCAGGAAGGGAGCCGGAGACTAAGTGGATGGTTGTGGATCAGCCTTTCTCTGCAAAGAGCGGGGTGGTCAGGGAAGCAGGAACGGGAAGGTACACAAAGCCTCACAGATTTACTGTTGTCCCCATTAAACTTGCAGTCTGCGGGAGCCGTCTGTTCAGGTAAAGGCAGTGGAGAGAACAGGATGCCCCAAGCAACCCATAAATAGCAGGGTGAAGACAAAGTGTTTATTACTTAGCCTTATGGAGGCCATATAAGTGCTCTCCCAGGGCGTGCGAGTGCAGAAGCGTGTGCGCGCCGTCGGCCCACGTGTGTGTCCCTAGAGTGGGAGTCCCAGACACAGTGTTCGCGCTTGGCTTGACTCTATGAAGGCATCCATTTGATGGAATGTAAAGCAACAGTTCACGGTCAGCCCAGCAAAACCTTGTGGGGAGACAGCTTGTTTTTTTCTCTTTACTTTTCCTGTTTGCAGGGAGAACAGGGTTTCTCTCTTCTCGACTCTGTGCTCTCCCCAAAGTTGTCTCACAAGGCCATTGCCAGATGAGAGGCTTCCTTTGAGCACAAGGCTAGATGGAAACAATACTCTGTTTTGGGAGGGGGGTGGGATAAAGGTGGGGGGAGGGTGGAGCTGGGATGAGTCCAGCCCAGACTCGCCTACTCTAAATTTAAATGGGCTATTGTTTTAATAGGACTGATGGTTTCTTCAGACAGTTTGGGGCTATTCAATACAAAACTTCATTGTGTGTGTGTGTGTGTGAGTGTTGCTTCTTCAATGAATGCACAACATCAGAAAGATGGGTCTGAACACTGTTTAGGTTATAACTAGTCTCCTAGTCTCTGTCCTCTGCTAAGTGACACACCGTTAAGTGACTTACCCCTTCTCATTTGGACATTAGTGTCCTTAATTCAGATTTATCTATCTATATAATACTTTCTGAGATTGAAAATACATACACACACACACACACACACACACACACACACACACACACACATATATATATATGTGTGTGTGTGTGTACCATGCCAGAAAGTCTGGGTTCAATCCTCACTACCAACCTATGCCAGACATGTAATCATTGTATCCAGGAAGTAAATGCAGGAATGGAAAGATCAAAATCATGCTTCCGCTGCATAGAGAGTTCAAGACAAGTCTGGATTACATGAAACTCTGTCTTATAAAAGACATCTTCTTCATCAAGTATTTCTTGACTCTGATCTCGATCTAGGTCATACTCACGTTCACCAATAAACCTCAACATACTTATCTGAATAGCTTTCATAGGGAGAGAATCATTCCTGTGAGTGGTTAAGGGTGAAGGACGTGTGTTGAATATCTTAAAAGACTGGACAGATTGGTTTGCTATGATGAGAGGAAAGTAGAACAGAGCTGTACTGCCAATGCCATGCACCAGCATCTTGAGAAGTCTTCACAGGGGTTCATAGCATTTTCAGCCATTGGACAATGTTTTGAAAATGAAGCAACTCTTTCCAAAGCTCCTTGCCATCATCTTGGGATGAGGACATGGATTTGCAAGCTCCTCTGAGCAATGAGGATCAGTGAATAGATGCAAGCAAGTCACCAAGACTAAGGCTGATTATTCTGGATTATCAGCCAAAGCTGTAAGATCATGTTTCGGGGTCTCCAAGGGGACTAGTTAGAATGATGGAGCGCAGCAAGGCCCAGTGCCTAGGATGCTGGGAGTGTTCTGGCACAGCCTTCCTCAGGCTGGTGTTGGCTGGCCCTGCAAGACTATGGCCCATGTGGCACTGTGTTTTGGCCTTCCAGGAAGGTACATCACTAATAGATCCAAGAAAAAAGGATTCCCTGAGGTTCCGCCAACCAGAGTGTCAAGAGCCAACCCTGTGCCACTGGAGGCCTTTGCCAGCTCCTCTATTTATCTCTATAAGGTGGGTTCTCCAGGAGGACTGGCCAGGATCTTTTGTCTTTCTCTTGAAGCAGAATTTTAGTGGTCCAGGCTGGCCTCCAACTTGTAATCTTCCCTCATGAGTTCTGGGATCGCAGGCATGTGCCAGCAAAACCCTGCTACTAGCATCCTTTATAAAGCAATTGACACTGCTATCTGCCTGGTGGGTGGTCTCGAGCTTCCTTAGTACCCTTCCTCCCATCTTCCCTGAATTCAGTTTTTTCTACACACATTTCTTAAATATATCCTTTATGATAGCACTGTACACACAATACAGTACATATCTGTGTGTCCATGTGTGTGTATGTGTGTGTGTGTGTATGTTTCTATGCACATGTGTATATGTATGTGTGAATTTAAAAAAAAAAAATGCCCAAGCCCAGGGCACTTTCGGCTTCATAAGTAAAATGACCAAATAGACAAATAGCCATAAAGATTATTACTTTATTTAAAACTTGTATTGTATGTGTGTGAGTGTGTACCCATAAAGTGATAGATATAAGAGGGCAGACAGGGGTGTTAGGGGCCCTCTTTTATCACTCTGTGCCATATTCTCTTAAAACAGGGTCTCTCACTAAACCCAAAGCTTACTGTTTCTCAGCTAGGTTGGCTGGCAGGCTAACTCTATCAGTTCTACTATCTCCCTGTCTCTCCCATCACTGTGATTCCAGGCCTGCAGGGGCACATTCAGCTTTTTGCATGGGCTCTGGGCATGCTAATTTAGGTCTCCATGCTTGCATAGAAAGAGCACTTAATCTCACCAAGCCATCTCCCTTGGCCAGATACAAACATTACTTGATAGAGTTATTGCAGTGAACTTGGAAGGTACACAGTAGGAACAAAGTTAGCACACTGAGGAGGCTGGTTGGGAGATGTTTCCTGTTGGGGTCCTGTTGGTGGTAAGGGGGCTAGGATTCCCAGCACAAAGGATACAAGCACAGCTTTGTGCGTTGTGTGAAGCATCTGGGGAGAAAGGAGGGTTGGAGATAAGGTTGGAACTACCCGGCTCAAAGCAAGCACAGCTTGTGTGAAGGACTATTCATTCATCTTTGCATCCTGGAGACACTTTTCCAGGCTTGGATTCTGATGAGGAGGATCCTCCAAAGTTCACAGTCATTAAGAAGACACTCAGTATCACTGCATGCCCATCTCCCAAGGCAACACAGGGCCTTGGGCTCCGTGTCTGATAAATGAGAGCCCCGATGGTATGTATGCTCACGTTTTCTAGAGATGAATCTTGGAGACAGGACTTCTGTAGTCAAATGCCTGTCCTGAGTCATGCTAGGCACTGGAAGTTCAATGGTGAGTGCAGCTCCTGCCCTCAATTGGACTACAAAGTGGTCCCTAGCTGTGGTTTGCAATAGATGTCTTCTGTTTGATTTTTCCTTGGCAAATATAAGTGTAAGGGGGTAGGGATGTAGCTTGGTTAGTAGGGTATTTATCTAGCATATGGAAACCCTGGCATTACATAAGCTAGAAGGAGTGGAGCGTGCCTAGGATTCTAGCACTCGAGAGGCAGGAAGATGAGGAATTTGAAGTTGACCTTGATGCCCCCTTGGCACATGCCTTTAATCCCACCACTTAGGAGGCAGAAGCAGGGGATCTCTGTGAGTTTCAAGGCTAGCCTGCTCAAACATAGTGATTCTGAGATGACTAGAGCTATAAAGAGAGACCCTGTCTCAAAAACCAAAACCAAAAAAACAAGTTGTCTCTGGCTATATAGTAAGTTTGAGGCCAGCCAGGAATACATGAGGCCTTGC
>NW_022196905.1:246772639-246774573 GCF_008632895.1 Mastomys coucha
AAAGAAAGAAAGAAAAGAAAAGAAAAGAAAAGAAAAGAAAGAAAAAAAGAAACAGTAAAAAAGATCTGTCTGGATTAGGAGATAAAGCTCAGCATCTAACTTGTGACACAATTTTTTGATTTTGAAATCTGATGTATGTCAGCACCGTCTGTTAAAATCTATGCCCGGGGCTACGTTGTGTCCAAATTCACAGGCCTTAACATGAATCATGGCTTTCTGCTCCTGGCTCTTTCTGGCTGTATACTGGTCCTGCACCCTGATCATGGGTTCAGAGGATTGTGATGTCCAAGACCTACCCGACAAGGGTTTGAACCTCATTGGTTATATGAATTCACAGCCCAACAGTATTTTAATTTACCATGCCTACCTGGTCCCCAACGTTTTGTTTGAGCTTGACTCCCTGACTCTTATTCTATCTAAGTAACTCTCCACTCTCTCTTCTCCATACCTTCATTTGACGTTCAGGTAATCTCTTTATATTCCAGGCTATAAATACTAGTGATATGAGTGTAGGTTATAAAATGTGATGAAAACCTGTCTTGGTTTTAAAAGGATTTTATCATTTATAACTTGAAATATGTCCTTGGTCTAGGAAGATGAATCGGAGGGTAAGGACATTTGTTGGGCAAGTGTGAAGACCTGAGTTCAAATCCCTGACACCTGTGTAAGAACTTGGGCATGGCTGCATACATACCTCAGTGCTGTGGGGTATTTCAATTTGAAACCTTGTCTCAAAGCAATAAATCAGAGAACAATGGAACAGGACACACAATGTCCTTCCCTGGTCTCCACACACATGGATGATGCATAACTGCCCCACCCCACCCTGCATACACACAAGTATTTCCTGATTTTCGAACCATATGAAAACTCAGGAATGTATTTGAGTTTGGAGATCCCATTCTTTATTACTGAAAAGAGTACAGAGTAACAGGAGCAAAGTAATCTCCAAGAGAGAGAATGTAGGAATGCCACTTGCTCAGAGAGTCCCATGACATTCTAATCTATCCCCTTCTTTTTTTGTCCTTTTTGTTTTGTTTTGTTTTATTTTTGTTTTTTTTCGAGACAGGGTTTCTCTGTGTAGCCCTGGCTGTCCTGGAACTCACTCTGTAGACCAGGCTGGCCTCGAAACTCAGAAATCCACCTGCCTCTGACTCCCAAGTGCTGGGATTGAAGGCATGTGCCACCACTGCCCAGCTTCCCCCTCCATTTTTAATTAGAGTTATTATATCTCAGGGGGCATCGGAGGCTCCATTAAATCTACCAGCTTCCACGTGACATTTAAAACTGGTGATGTTTAAAATCTTAACCACATCAAAATGCTGCCATTTGGAGGGGAAATGGGTGTGTATGGTCCATGGGCTCTCAGCAAAGTGAGGCCCCTTTTCACTCCTGTAAGATGAAGACATTCCAGGGGTCAATGTGAAAAGCAACCCCCTTTCCATTGATACATCTGATGAACATCCCCCTCATATTCCTGGATTTCTACAGCATTGAGTTACAGCTTTAGAATCTTATCACAGAGATCCTATTTTGTGACCAGGAGCATGGGTCTTACATGATCATATAGGAGTCCTTCCTGAGAATGGTCTGCCTTCTAGGTGGAGTTCATCAGGCACCTCTCCAGACAGCCACTCTGAGTGTTGACCTATAACTATGATGTGTGTTCCAGAGCTTTCTACTGCCTTTCCACACTGACATCCAAAGCAGCCACTGGCTTCAGCTTTCAACCTTCAAACTGGTACTTCATTGTAGAACTACTAAGTATTGTAGTTTTTCCCCTGTGGGTATCTTTACAGACTCATAGTGGGTAGTTTCATGATTCTATAAGGCAGCCAGGATTTCTAGATTGGGACTAGAACCACATATAGCTCCAAATCTAGAGCTCGCTCTCTCTCTCTCTCTCTCTCTCTCTCTCTCTCTCTCTCTCTCTC
>NW_022196905.1:246774729-246786814 GCF_008632895.1 Mastomys coucha
GAACTCAGAAATCCGCCTGTCTCTGCCTCCCAAGTGCTGGGATTAAAGGCATGCGCCACCACCACCCGACTAAATCTGGAGTTCTCAAGAGCATCATTTTGGGTAATTTTTAGTTGAACATCTTTATTGAGATGATGACTACTAGAGATTTTAATATTTTTTAAAATTATTTTTGTCTAGTTGGTTTGGAGTTTCAGTTTTTAAACAGGATATCATCATATAACCCAGTCTAACCTTGAAATTGCCATCCTCCTGCCTCAGTTTCCCTAGTGCTAGAAATAAAGCTGTAAACCACTATGCATAGCTCACTTTTGACATTTTAAACCGGATAATGTTCTGATGGGAGAAGGAATATTTTGTGTGTTTGATAGAATATTCTTTAGCATCCTCGGCCTCTACCACCCAGTGATGGGGACAAAGACAAAGTTGTCTGCAGAGGCACTGCCTTAGACATTGTGTCCACTAGGTGTGTAACCCTGAAGGTCAGGCTTTCCTATTGGAAAACTGTAGAGCATGTGTGGTGTTTTCTACCACGTATAAAAGAAAGAAGAAAGACGCAGGCTTGGTGGCCCAGGGCTGTAATCCCAATACTGAGGAGTCTGAGACAGTATTGAAAGCCAGCCTGGACTGCATAAATGAGTTCCAGTCTATTGTCAGATACGGAGTGTGACCTGTCTCAAAAACAAACAAAGCCCCACATCCAGATAGATGCTTAGTGGGTAAAGGTACTTGCTGCCAAGCCTAACAACCTGAGTTTGATTCCTGGTGGAAGGAGAGAATCGGATCATACAAGTTACCTTCTGATCTCCATACATGTGTTATGGCACATGAACATGTATACACACATGTACATATACCACACCACACACAACACACCCACACGCACATACACACAAATCAATCAATAAATGTAAAAAAAATTAAAGCATAAACAAAACAAACAATAAAAAGGATAACCAGGAAGAAAATCAACTGGGACTGTACAAACAGTTTGGTGATTAAGCAAGTATATTACTCTTCAGGAGGACCAGAGTTCAGGTGCTGGCACCCACATCAAGTGGCTCACAACCACCTATAACTCCAGGTCTATGGGGATCTGACACCATAAGTACGTGAACTTATATGAGTGTATACATACATGCACACACATATACACACACACAAACATGGACACACATGCACGTAAAATGAATATTATTTATTTTTTGCCTTTTTGATACAGGGTTTCTCTATGTAGCACTGGCTATCCTGGAACTCACCTTGTAGACCAGGCTGGCCTCAAATTCACAGAGATCCCAAGTGCTAGGATTTAAAGGCATGCACCACTATACACACACACACACACACACACACACACACACACACACACACACACATATACCTGGTCCATGGTAACCATAGACCTTTGTCAGTCTTCCATAGCTGTTCATGCACCCTGTCTTCTATGCCAGGAGATCACTCAGGTATGTGATCAATGGAGGGTTTATGAAAGAAACCATAAAGAAGCTGATTTGCCTTATCCAGTGATCACATCTCATTGAAATATGATGTCTATGCCATCACTAGGGTTCTCATAGAATTACTCCCATAAAAGCCCTTATTATATCTGACTTGGCCATGGTCACAGATATCCAGTAAAGCTGTCCTGTTTCAGGCACTGTCTTGTCATTCCCTAAGGTTCTCTTCATTCCTAGGTTCAAGGATTACCTTTAATTTACTGAGTTCATTTATATGAGTGATGACTAAGAGAAGTCCCAGAGAATTTGTTGATCTGCCCAGGCACACCACTTCCCCATGCCTAAAAAACACAGGATTCTGAGAATCCCAGAGATCTTCCTGCCTCTGCCTCCCAAGTGCTGGAATGCCAAGGCATGTACCACTATGCCCAGCATAATATATATATATATATATATATATATATATATATATATATATATATATAATTACTTGGTCCACATCAGAATCTGTTCACATCTGGTATGGAAAAAAGAATGAAAGAAAGCAAAAATGAAAGGAAGGAAGAAAGAAAGTTAGGAGGAATAAAAAAATATAATTATTCATCTGATACTCTTTCAACCATTTAAAGGAAAGTTATGTTAGTTACTGTGTCACATTTAAGGATGCTTGGGGACTTGGACAGCTAGTCTAGAATGTAAACAGGTAGATAATGACAACACCAACTGTGTGATAGAGGCTCACGGTCACAGCCCATTGCCTGAACCCATGTTCTGAAATGCATGTTCAAATGGATTTTTTTGACATTAGTTCAACTCAGGAGATAGGGGAAGTACAGAAGACAAAGAATCAGTTAATCTAGTTCGTGTCAATGTGTCCTTTATCAGAGGGGAAAGGGGACTAAACATGGGCTTGTATATCGCCATTTCTTATCATTTGTATCAACATAGAAGAGACTGCCAGTATTGTGGTATTAAGGTTTTTTTTCACTTTTTCTTAATCCGTATGTGTGTAGTAGTCATGAAATCTTGTTACAGAATTAAGACCTTAAGAGATTTTTTTTTTTTGATTGATAGGACAGAGCAGTATACGAAATCCTACCAAATCAAATGTCTCGCATTCACTGGTTCATTCATGGAAGGGGAAGGCCTGACTCTGCTAGGAGTATAGCTTAGTGGTAGAGTGCTTGCTTGTCAGTGGAAGGCCCTGAGCGCTACCTATAGCACAACAAAACAATTCAATAATTACTTACTAAAAATTCACTTCGATAAACATAGGCAACAGGGTGGGGAAAGTTGGCAACAAGCATGGGGAAAGTCTTGGTCTGTTTCCCTTTTCAAACCCTTGGTACACCTAAGAACCAATATGTGATGCTGGGGAGGTGACTTGTCGTGCAAAGTGCTTGTCATACAAACATGAGGACCTGAGTTTAGATCCTTAGCACCCATATAAGAAGCTAGGCTCAGTATCACAAACCTGTGACCATAGCATTGGGAAGGCAGCAAGAAGAGGATCCCTGGAGGTTGCTGGCCAGCCAGTGTAGCCAATTGGAAGTGGTGCATTCCATGTTCAGTAAGAGACCTGGTCTCAAAAAATAAGGTGGAGAATAATTGTAAAGGATGCCTCACCTTGACCTCTGACCTCCACATATACATACATACATACATACATACATACATACATACATATATGTATGAGCGCACTCATGTGTTCTTCCTCTCTCCCTCTCTCCCTCTCTCTTTCTGTCTCTCTCTCTCTCTCTCTCTCTCTCTCTCTCTCTTACACACACACACACACACACACACACACACACACATACACACAAACTACATGAGGAACCATGAAAAGAAAGGAGTCAAGCCAGGCATGGTGACACACACCTTAAATCCTAGCACTCAAGAGGAAGAGGCCAGGGGATCTCTGTAAGGGGCCAGCCTGGTCTACACAGTGAGTTCCAAGATAGCTGGTGTTACATTGTGAGGTCCTGCCTCTAAATAAATAAGTAGATATGTGAGAAATAAAGAAGCCACTGTCATATTTACTATGCAGATTTATGGTGCTTGTCTAGAGTTTCCTATTCAGCAAGTATGAAGTAAGGCCCAAGACTCTGGCTGTATATAAATATCTCAGCAGAGACTGCAACAAATGTCACTGTGTGGGAGGAGCTCCCTAGTTCACACCTCAAGATCTGCCTCCTGAGAATACAAAGGTAATGGCACAGTTGCATTGAACAGGGTATAAGGAGGAGAACAGGAGATGTTAGACTCCTACTCTCCCAAGATAGTCATGGAAACCTTAAGGTTTATAGTTAATCTTTTTGTTTTGTTTTGTTTTTGCTTTTGTTTGTTTGTTTCAGATAGGGTTTCTCCCTGTAAACCTGGCTGTTCCAGAACTTACTGTTTGGACCAGGCTAGACTCTAACTCAAAAGATCCCCCGGCTAATGCCTCCCAAGTGCTGGGATTAAAGGCATGCACCACCACACCCAGCTCAGGGTTTATACTATATCTGGAATCAACTCTCTGAGACTCAAAGAGGAAACAAGACAGCAGAGGACCCCAGAACCCAATCATGTGACCAAGAGTTGAAGGAAGTGACAGTCACTTCGAAATATCAGAGAAAGGAAGACAAGATAGAAAAAGACTCATCCGAGTCAGGAAATTAAACTCGTTCTGGGTGGCCTCACAAGATGACCAAGAGAATCAATTTAGGCTCAAAATAGCAACCATCCTTCTTGAATGGTCAGAGCCGTCAACCGCACTGGAGGGGTTCAAGATGGCTGGAGAACACTCTTAAATGAATCATTAGACTGGAGATGTAGCTCAGCTGGAGAGCATATAACTCAACATGTACAAGAATCTGACAGCACCAACACTTAAACATAATAATAATAATTAATAATAATAATAATAATAATAAAGCTCTTTCAGAGGTGTTTCATGAATAGATGGGAGGATCAAAGCTTCTGTCATTTGTGCTGTTGAGGGTCAAACTTGGAGCTTAGTGCATACAAGGCAGGTGCTCTACCACTAAGCAACACCCTAGGTCTCTGGTTTAGTAAGAGAGAATAGAATATAGTGTTCTGTGCTGGCTAGTTTTATGTCAACTTCACATAAGCCATAGTCATCTGAGAGGAGGGTACCTCAACTGAAAACAATGCCTTCAGATATCAGGCTATACTCCAGCCTGTAGAGCATTTTCTTAATTACTGATTGAAGTGGGAGGGCCCAGCCTAATGTGGGTGGTACCACACTGGGCTAGCGGTCCTGGGTGGATAGCAGGCCAAATAAACTATGAGAAGCAAGCTAGTAAGCAGTTCTCCTCCATGACCTCAGCTCCTGCCTTAAGGCTCCTGCTCTGTTTGAGGTCCTGCCCCTACAACTTTCAGTGATGTACTGTTAAATGGAAATGTAACTGAAATAAACCCTTTCCTCCCCACATTGCTTATGGTCATAGGTTTCAGCACAGCAATAATAACCCTAAGTAAGAGACATTGGGGGGTATAAAAGGGAAAGAAGAATGTGATGTAATTCTATTTACTTAAGATATGTTTTTAAATGTTAACAAATTCAGATAAATTGAAATTATGTATCTTTTCTCATCATAATGCAATAAAACTTAAATCAGTTAAAAGAGAGAGAGACATTAGAATGCAGAGAGAGTAAAGACAGACAGGAGAAAGGCTGGGTGTGTAGCTCAGTTGGTAGACCGTTTGCCCAGCATGCACCAGGCCCTGGCACTGCGTAAACCAAGCATGGTAATGCAACTGAAATCCCAGCACTAGGGATGTGGAAAGCAGGGGGGGTTGGACATTTAAAGAGGGAGTGTGGGAAGATCTCTCATTACCCTAGAGCTTGCCAAGAAGGCATAGCTAGGTAGGAATACGCACACATATACCTTCTTGCACCCAAGTGTGCTGGGATTATAAATACATGCAACCAAGCACACATTTTACAGATATTACAAATACATACATATATATGTGTATATATATGTGTACATATATATGTGTACATATATATACACATATATATTTAATGTGTGTGTATGTGTTCTCTCTCTCTCTCTCTCTCTCTCTGTGTGTGTGTGGGGGGTGGGGGGGTGTGCGTGTAGCCCTGGCTGTCCTGGAACACACTCTGTACACCAGGCAGGCCTCAAACTCAGAGATCTACCTGCCTCTTCCTCCTGAGTGCTGGGATTATAGGTATGCACCACTACCCCCTGGCTTCCTTCTTTTTTTTTTTTAAAGACAGGGATTCACCACATAAGCCAGCATGGCTTGAAACTTACCATGAAGCCCAGACTGGCCTCAACTCTTGGTCATCTTGTTTCAGGTTCTCCAGCAGGGAGATTACAGGCATATACTATTATGCTTGGGGTGTTCCAGAGCTCTTGAACAAGTATCTGTCTTCCTTAAAGTAGAAGTCCCAAACCCTAAAGATAACCAGAAGTACCCAAGACACCAGAAAATTAATTTTGATGGCATCACCTTTGGGCTCCCATTGCAATCTTCACAGAGTTGGGTTGTTTTTGTTGTTGTTGTTTTATGATTTTGCAGTGTGTATTCTGGAAATGTTGAATGTTTACTAAGCCCGGAGATTTCCAGAAGTTTGTAGCCCTTAGGGTCCAATATAACTTGCAGTAAGAGCTAGAAACACTAAGGTCCTTCATATATTTTTTTCATTTTCTTCCTAGTAGGTTTGCAATGTTTCTGGAAAATCACGGCTTTGACCATGACATTTATAAAGCAGACACAATCTGAAAATTCACTATACCTGTCTCTGGCCTTGAACCCATTCATTTCTGAAACCTCTTCAGAAATGCTAAGTGCATGGACAATATCTGGAAATGGGATTGTCAAAGCAGAGGTCACATGCCTTGGTGATTTGCTTCCTCATAGATTTTTGCAGAATCAACTCAACAGTAAAAGCCCACCCAGACCTTTTAAAAGTAGGATTTTGGATTGTTTGAGGTTGTTTGTTTGTTTGTTTGTTGTTTGCAAGGCAATGTTGATTTTGAGAAAATCTGTCAAAGTCTGGAAAAATCACTTCATTCTAAAGAAATTTGGAAAGACAGAGAGAGCAGGTTTCATGCCTCTGTTTTTAAAAGGAAAGAGGTTTGTAATGTCCTAAATCTGCCACATTGCCTGGGGTGGGGGGAGATATCGTTAAACCATCATTTCTAGAATAATCCATAGAGGAACTGGTGTTGGGGACTTAGATTGCTTGACAGAGAGAGCAAGTCCTGTCAAACTGATTCATTTCCTTCCATGAAAGAGTAACAAGATTTTAGTAGATTGAGGGGGATGATAAATGTATTCTGTATTTTATTTAGCAAGGTGCTCTAACCTGCTCCATCCATCCAACATCTTTGTCAATAAATTCTGAAAATTTGGAGATAGGCATTAGATGTCCAGAAGGTATTTGCACTCCAATGAGGAGATCTGGATTCAATAGCATGGCTTTCCTCCCACCTCTGAGAGTCATAGCGGCAGAAGGACGCTGACCTCTTGCTTTGAGGGAAAGAGATATTGGTTGCTTCCTTCAAAGGAGCCTATGGATCCTGACAAATGGATCTGGCATGTTTGTCTTTTGTAGGTTTGATCATTACCATTCAGAAATGCTTAGAGAGACTGACTAGTTATGAGTGTATGTCTTTACTATGAAATCGGGTGAGTATTGGCTGTTAGAGCCAGCCATGCTTCTGTGTTCTGTTGCAAACTCCCTGCTAGAACTTCCCAATAGAATTGGTTCCCAAGCTATCACCCAAAGACAGAAAAAGAAAACTAAGAGGCAAGAAATAAGACAAGTGAGCTATGTGGAAATGAATCTGCTGTCCTGTATCATTCCAAAAGGGAAAGGTATTGCTAGGAATTCTATTCTGGCTTAGGATGGAAGGAATAGGGATTTGGCTCACTGAACAGACAAACTACTTGCTTAGCATGCATGAAGCCCTGGGTTCCATCCCCAGGAATAAACCAGGTGTGATGGTGCACACCTGTCATCTCCATGCTTCAGAGGCAGAGACAGAAGATCTGGAGTTCAAGGCCATTATGGCTGTATAACAAGTTCAAGTCCAGCCTAGGCTACATGAAAGCCTGTTTTAAAAGAACTTTCTAAAAAAGTTAAACAGCTCCATCTCAGGAGGGCATCTGTTGCTAGTATCAATGGAGGTATTATTTTTGTAATTATCCCTTGGATTTCCATGTCCTTTCTCCTTGCAAATCCAAATATTTTAAGAACGGTCACACCAGTGTAAGCTATTTAAATCTTGCTATCTTTCCTAAGGATGTCTGCTAGGCAGATACTTGCATACTCCATGTTTCAAAAACTCAACAGCTACAATGAGTCCTACCAGGTGCCTGTATGGAGAGAACATTTGTCCTTGATAATTTATCTTTATCTCATTGCTACATTTCCACAAAACTATTAGACTTAGCCCAGAGTCAAATAATCCCTACAAAAACTATCTTCTGTTTGTGTTGGTCCCTCTGTGTAGTCAGCCCTATCACAAGCATTTGATCTTCACACTCCAACCCTGTGGTGCCAAACAGGTGAGGACTACCAGGGTATTATTAATCACTATCAAACACCTGCCATTGTGTGAGACTCTTCATATTTGCTATCTCATTTAATCCTAAAACATACCCAGTGGGGTATGGTGTACTGTTATCTCCATTTACAAGGAGAACACCCTTCCCCAAAGATGAAGTCACTAAGTGCTAGAGGGCACCATGTCTCACCGGAGCCCTGGCTCTAAATGCCAAGTTCCGGTGATTTTTTTCCACTCTGGGTTTTGTTTCATTTTTGTTTTCTTTTTCTTTTTTTAAAGCTTCTTTTTAAAGAGATATTAAGGGCTGGGCAGTGGTGGTACACACCTTTAATCCCAGCACTTAGGAGGTAGAGGCAGGCAGATTTCTGAGTTCGAGGCCAGCCTGGTCTACAGAGTGAGTTCCAGGATTGTAAGCCGCCTTACCCGTCCAGTGGAAGTAAGGAGGCAAACACCGAGCTCTTCCCCATGCAGTTTTATTAGGATCCTTATAATCTTGCTTGTTACATCTTACTTATTTCTACTTACATTTTATTAGTTACATCTTGCTTCTTACATCTTACTTATTACTATTTCTACTTACTCCTATTCCTATTCTTAGTTCTATTCCTACATCTTACATCTATCCTTACATACTTACTCCTATCTATCATACTTACTCTTCTATATCCCGTACTTACTCTTCTATCCCATCACCAGCCCTAATTCTACATACTTACTTACTATCTCTACATACTTAACTCTTCTAAATCTACATCTTACCTCTAACCCATCACCAGCCCTAATTCTACATACTTACTCCTATCTCCACATATTTACTCTCTCTCCAGCCTCTCTCCAGCCCCCAGCCCTTGTGGGTTAAATACTTTCCCTGGTCCCAATCAGCATCAGCTGCGTGGCAAAGCATAATAGGCTGCGGGAATTCATGCCAGCTTGCGTCACAAACTAGAGGCACTCAGCTTCTCCAACTAAGGGCTTGATTATCAATGCTCTCTGCTCTGACCGGAGACCAGGTGTCCAAAATATATGTATATAGGGTGGCAGCTGTGGCTCCCCACACAGGACAGCCAGGGCTACACAAAGCAAACCTGTGAAAAACCAAGGGGGAAAAAAAAGATTAAGGGCTTTGAGATGTCGTGGAGGGGGGGGGGTGAAGATGATTGCTACCAATCCTGATGAACAGAGATAGAGATGTGGCTTGTGTATGTCTCCCTAACCACAAGAACACACACAAAAGAAAGGAGGAGAAGGGAACAGAGGGGAGGGAGGGAGGGGAAGGGAAGGGAAGAGGAGAGAAAGGAGGATTGCTCCAAGATGTTCTCCAGGTAGTTCTTTCTTGCAATGACCTACTTCCCTCTGTATTTCGTGGATGGGTTTATTCCTTTGCACTTTGTATATCACTGATGGCACACCCATCTCTGGCTTGCAGACTTTTTAAAAATGCTTTTAACTTGGAAGGTACTCTTGGCCTGAGTTACCTGCATTGCCTCTCTACCCTGAACATTTATCTTGAGAGAGGAGAGAAAATGGAGAAGAGTAGGAGAGAGGAGAGAGGGAGAGGAAGGGAAAGGACGGCAAGAGTAGGTCAACAAGCCATAGCTTTTGATTTGTACTTATGATGAAAAGAGATTTACCAGTACAACCTTGGTCACTTGTCAAGATGTTTCTGTCCAGGCCACATTTCTAAAAGCTGAGATTATGTTTTGGTCTTGTTTTGTTTTGTTTTGTTTGTTTGTTTGTTTTTTGTTTTTTGTTTTTCGAGACAGGGTTTCTCTGTATAGCTCTGGCTATCCTGGAACTCACTCTGTAGACCAGGCTGGTCTCAAACTCAGAAACCCACCTGCCTCTGCCTCCCAAGTGCTGGGATTAAAGGCAGGTACCACCAATGCCTGGCTTGATCTTGGTTTTAACATGAGAACTGTGTGTGTGTGTGTGTGTGTGTGTGTGTGAGTGTGTGGTATATACATGTATGTGCTCACCCATGCATATACATGTAGAAGCCAGAGGTCTCCCTCTCTCGAGCCCCACCTTATTTATTGAGACAGATGCTCTCACTGACCCTGGAGATATCCATATCCATTTTGGCTAGACAAACTGGCTTGATGTCTCTTCTGTCCCACGTGATGGAGTTATAGGCATATCTACCACATATGGCTTTTTGTGTAGGTGTTGGGAATGTCCTCCTACCTGAATACCAAGCACTTTACCCACTGAGCCATGTGTTCACCTCCAAGAGCATAATAGAAAGACTACGCTTCTGAAATAATAAAGAACCAGATCTCAGTGAGGCAGTCAATGGAATTCCTAAGCCAGATCCATTCACCCACTCTTTCCATCTGTGCTAAGCATCTCTTTATGCTCAGAACTGGAATCATTATTGGCAATCAGTGTGGTCATCATCACTGTCATCATTATCACCATTATCGTTATCCCCCTTCTCCACCATGGCCACATCCCTGAGTACCAATTAGCAGCATGGGCATTTGCTGAGACGTGTGCAATGTATACTCCATATGGTGTCTATCTGCAAGGAAGCAGGTGGAGGAGCCTGTCCCATGAATGCCAATCTATTCACAGATACAAGGGAATCTCCTTGTTATCATAGTGCTGAGTAGTGAAAGCAAGGGCTTCATCTGGCTGTATGAATGAATCCATCCCTACATAATAAGCTGAATTTGAAAAGGGGGTGAGGCTGGGGACCAGGGCTTACATGAGGAAGTGACCTTGAGCACAGTGTCCCCCAGACCATTCCAAAGTTGAGAGGTGCCATAGTAAAAATACAATCTAATACTCCCACTTCCCTCCTCCTGCTCTTCATCCTCCACCTCCCTCCTCTTCCCCTCTTCCACACCATGGGTAGCCATGACTGTTTTCTACCTTTAGTTTGAAAAGATGGATGAGAACTGGATATGGTGGCATTCACTTTCACAAGCATCTCAAAACCTACACTGAGGGTCCAGAACAGAGAAGACCCTCTAACCCCATTTTTATTTTGGGACCAGAACCCTGAAATCATTCAGTCAACAGGGCTAGAGTTGTCTATTAGACAAAGATAATTATGCAGCCTATAACATTTGGAAGTTTAAAGTAGCAAATATGTAAAGCCCATAGAAAGTTCTAGATCCCTGGCATGTGCAAAGAAGGCTTAGGTCCTGATGAGCCTATAGGAGATACATTTAGGACTGTCAATCCCTTCCACCAGACTTCACTCCCAGCTTTGCGCCTGAGCGAACAGGTTTCTGAAAAGGCAACCTTACTAGGTCCGAACTTTCCCTGATTGGCCATGAGAATCTTTAAAATGGCACAGTACTGCAGGTATCTTTCAGGAATCAGAGACACAGCAAAATATGGAGGACCACTATTCTACTGTTCAAGGTCTCATCTGGGATCATCCTCCAGGAATGCTGTATGTGAGACTTTCCATATAATGTAACAGTAAACACACCAGTCAGCATAGGAGGCTCTCCCAGTAGAGTCCCACCTTTGCAAGTGTTAGGGATGAGGAGTTCACACCTAACTAATGATTTCTTAATAGTCTCTCTCTGGTATGACCTTTTCATGCCTCTTTCTACCTCTCTCTCTCTTCCAACTGACCCCACCCCCACCCCAGACACACACAGTAAAAGGTAGACAAGTTCAGATGACCATCTGGGGCAGTGGGGAGGGAGGGAGTGAAGGGGGAAGATGTTCATTCTGTCTCTTTGGCCAGGGAGTTTCCTTTGATTTCCTGGCTGGGCCTGGATACCTTGCTGTCTGCTTTCAAAGCTATTTCCAGGGGCACCCTATGTCCACCTTTTGGTGAGAATAAATAAACAGACGGAGGCTCCCACGTCTTTATTAAACATTTCCTCCACACTGCATGCTTTGGCGCTGCGCCCATGTGCACCAAGAAGCCTCTTCAGGGCAGCTGGACCCCACAGCCCTGCCACACAGTTCTACTTATAAATAGCCCTTTGAACAGGCAGGAGGCACCTGCATTGGCTACTGCAAGCCTCTGTGCAGTCGTCCGGGTTTTCCAGCTTGTGAAGTTCCTGGCTGGAAGGCTGCTGAGAAACCTCTTCGCACCCTCACTGATCAAGAACT
>NW_022196905.1:246786824-246799525 GCF_008632895.1 Mastomys coucha
CCAGGGTCCATTTGCCTTGTCCCTTCTGTTGGGGTGCACGGCCTGGATGTAGGGGAAGGAGGGGCACTCCTGACCAGCAGCTCTAGGACTGCAGGCAGGAAAAGACTGATCATAAATAAATAAAAAGGCCACGTCTGACCAAACCCCCAACCCCTAAATCTTGAAGGCCACTGGAGCAGGAAATTGAGTGACTGCACCGAGCAGCTTTGCTCCCCGCACCCTGCTCCCCCCGCCCCCGCCCAACCCACCCCCGCACCCTGCCCTGGCCTGAAAGGTTCTCTGGGCTGTCTAAAAGGTTTGCCCTCCCCCCTCCCTTAATTCAGAAATTGCAACGATATAGCTAAAGAGGAAGTGCATTTTTAAAACGCACTGAACACTCAATGGCCACAGATCTGAGTGATATTGAAAGAGGAAGGATTGGATGGAGAAGGAAAAGGAAAAAGCCTGTGCGTGTGTGTGTGTGTGTGTGTGTGTGTGTGTGTGTGCAGGATATTCTCCGAGACAGCCTCGGAAAAGGGAAAACAAAGGCGACCGTGGCGTGAGAAAGGCAGAAATAAGTGGGAGAGATATATGAGCGTTGGGGGAGGGGCGCTCAGGCCGTGGCTGGGAGGAGGGATGCGGGAATGCTGGCTGAGAGGCGGGTCGCACACGTGTGAGGGAGAGGGAGAGCGAGCGAGAGACGATGATGTCAGCATTTCCTTCTGGGCTGGTCACGTGGTCCTTGCCAGGTAAACAGACTGGAAATAGACTCCATAAAGGCAGCCTGCTGGGGGAGGCAGCGGCGATGGCTTCACCCTTTCGGTTCTGCTCTATCTTCAGCGAGCAGGTTTTCCTCTCTGAGCCGAGGGAGATTGTGTTCTTAGAGCCCAAGGAACAGGATCTAAGACTGAACGTGATTTGCTTCTTTGTAATTAACCCAAGGAGTTTAGAGTCAGTTTGGTTTTGAGGGGCGGTGTTGGCGGGGTGGGGGCTCCATGAATGGCTTGTCTTATTGCTTAGACAGGTCAGAGGGGTTAGGGCTGGATTGGGAGGGGCAATTTGGAATGAAACTCAGATGCTGTCCTTACAAGCAGGAGGATTCAAAAATGTTCAAGAATCTAATACAGCTCTGTGTGAGACTTGAGTGTCACAGGGAGGGATCGAAGCCACACAGATAGTCAAAAAGGCTGTTGCTGCTGGGCTCAGTGGCACACACCTGTAATCCCAGCACACATGAGGCTGAGACAGGGAGACTGGGAATTCTGGGACAATTTAGGTTGCTTACTGGGTTTTCTTGAGACAAAACACGGCTTTGTAAGCACAGCTCGTTAATAAATATAAATGGATTCCCCAGCAAGGCGGCATGATAAGAATTTAGGGCATGTTCAAATTCAAAGGACACATCTGAAAACTTGATCTGACAGGAGAGGTGGAATGGGCCTTTAATCCCAGCACTCTGGATGAGGAAGTGGGTGGATCTCTGTGAGTGTCCAGCCTGGGACAGGCCAAGGCTATGTAGAGAGGCCTTGTCTCAAAAACAAGCAAGCAAGCAAGCAAACAAACAAACAAGAAACAAATAAAAAAAAAAAAGAAAAAGAAATTTTTAAGAAAGCTAAGGGAAGAAACTTGTTTTCTCTAGATAGCTATCATCTTGGTTGTGGTCTCAAATTCCTGAAAGTAAGGCCTCTGCATGTCTGATGAAACTCTCTTTTACGTCATTCCAGTTTGTATAATTTTGGATCAGAACGGTACACCTTGTTTCCTCTCCTTGTGGGAGTTTGGCCAAGGCCCTGTGAGAAGTAGGACTATCAAAGCTGTGTGTGTCTTCTGGGCTGGGAGAGGGTTCTGGGTTGGAGAGGGTTCCTGAGTGTGTAGCCTGGACAGTGCCAGACAATTGGGGAGGCCTTAGTAGTCCTATGAGAGCAGCAGGGTTTATTCACCAAATAAATAGGTACAAGAAGCGACTGTGCACCCCCACCAAGGCACAAGGCCTCTTAACTTGCCTTTTCTCTCTCTGTGCTCTCTCTCCACTTGCTTTCTTCAACCATCTCTGGTGCTTTTAGAGCAAAAAGGCACCTGAACTTCAAGATGAATTGGGGCACCCAGTGTGTCAGTAGTTAGACTTAGGAGGTGACTGGAAAGTGGGTTTTAGTTGCATCAGGGGAATGGGGGTATGAGATGTTTGTGGATGCCATTTCTCTACACCCCCTCTCCCCATTAGTTCCTCTCACGAGTGAGGGGTGATGAACTAACGCACACGCATGTCCTTTGCACCCCCAGGGGTTAAAAGATAAGATATTTGATCCCTTCCTCTGGTAACAACATATGTCACTCTGACACAAGTCCTAGCCCTGAGTTATTTTTTGCAGCATTATGTAATTGGATTGCCTAGTCAGAAGTGCTTCCTTAACAAGCCTTTCAGCAGCCCTCCATGTGGGCCAGGCCAGCCAGTCCTGCCCAGTGGCATACACCCACACTTGTGAAGCTTCAGTCAGAGCCAACCAGCTAATCACAGTGAAGGGAGGCCAGTGTGTGGTCTAACCCTGTAGAGCCATGCAGAGCAGAAGGATGCTTAAGACCTGGTTAGAACCTATGAGGCAGGAGCTGGCAGCTCTCTCTCTCTCTCTCTCTCTCTCTCTCTCTCTCTCTCTCTCTCTCTCTCTCACACACACACACACACACACACACACCCTTTTCTACCTTAGGGTCTGCAAAGCCTACACTCTCATTACCCAAGAAGCCTGCCTGCCCTTTGGGTATTCCTGTCATCTAATTCTCAGCTTACTGGATTTCCTAATATTTTTTCATGAGTGGTTGGTCATCTGATTATCCCTTCCTGTTAGCCTTGATGACTCACAGAAGTAAGGAACTTGTCCCAGCTTCGGCCTGACTAAGACAATTTGCAAAAGAAAACAAGAAAGCCTAGTAGAAACTCCCCCCTCCCACCCCCAAGGTGGAAGCAGCTCAGGCTAGCCAATCTGGTGCATACTTGGGCATTGCTTCAGGGTTGTACCCTTGTAGACATCCCCAGCTAAGCTGCTGTGGATGCATTTCTCTGTCACAGAGAGCATCCTTCTTGCTGGCCAGTGACTGTCTCCTATCCTTGAATGTCAGCCCTGAAACCGTGCGGAAACTAAAGCCTGTTTTGCCTTTCCGCCTCTCCCCCTATTTACATGGCACCCCTAGCTAGCTTTCCTTTTCCTACAGGCACTTTGCTTGTCTTGCTTTGACAAGAGGCAGCTGTTGTGAAGTCCCACAGAATCTGGGTTCCAGTTCAAGCTGAGCAACCTTAAAGCTGTGTGGCCTTTAAGTGAGTAAAGAGCCTCTCTGAGTGTGATAATTCTCTCGTGTAGAAAATGGAACTCATTAGAGTGTTTCCCCAGGGGCCCCTAGGAGAAATGAATGCAATTACAGGTACAGCAGATGGAAAGAAACTTTACATAGTAGGTGCTCAGCAAACACGACAGATTCTGGGAGAAGAGAAAATAGACACTTGTTTGACTCCTGAGAAGAAACCTCCACCCCTATTAATCTCTACACATAACATCATTTTGAATTTCAGCATCATTGGGTTGGGAAGGAGGAAGAGATGCCCCTGGTCCTAGGATCTGTGGGATAGATCCTCCCTGGCTATTTCATAAGTTTCCCCACCTAAAAACTGCCCCACCTGGCGCTCCTTTGCAGGCCCTGTCTTCCTGTAGACCCCTGTTTCTTTCACCTGTGGCCGGAAACAAAAAAGGGAAATGGCTGGACACGGTCTCACCCAAAGGTGAGTCCTGCTGTGAATCTCGGCCTTCTGGTTGGAGCCCACAGGGCAGGGGACAGAGACCAAGAGCAAAATGAGGTAGGCGCAGACAGCTTCAGGCTAATAACTGCGGAGGCCGGGAAAAGAGGTTCCCTGGAGCTGGGGGCAGGGAAGAGCCAGCACCTCCGGGTTCTGGTCGCTGAAGTAAACAAACACCCGGAGCCTATCGCATTGACCGCACCTGGAGGGGCCACGGATGGTGTGGTCCACCGCCTGTGGCAGCGTGCGCCGCTATCCTAGTTGGCAGGAAGCCCTTCCCTAAAGACTGTAAGTCTAACCTTTAGCATTCAAGTGTCGGGGGCTAAAGTGTCGTTATGAGCAGTTTTTCCTGCTGCTGCGTTCCCAGACTTCGGGAGGAGGGTCGGCGCAAATCCACCCGCTTTCTTTTCTTTCTCATTGTTTTTCCCCTCCCAGTCAAAACGCGCGAGGGAGGGAGATGCTCAGAGCCAGGCACGCAAGACACTGGCATCGCTGAAGTTGACCTTCCGCTAAACCAAACACCCACTCCCACCTCCTTTGGTTAGGAGGGTCTGCGGTTCGCCCCAGTGGGTCCTCCACTCCCCGCTCGGCCCTGAGGCCGCGAAGGCTACAGAACCCGGCTTCTTCCCAAACACCTAGGCTGGGAGGGAAAGACTGGGATTTGGGACTCTCCAGTGTCGTCCTGCAACTGGCGTTCAGGGACCTCTTCCTGGGCAGCCCCACCTCTGTTCCCAGAGGGGCGGGGGTGGGACGTTGGTGGCCCAGCAGTGTCTTGGAAGCTCGACAGGCTGCAAAGGCGGCGGAAAAATCTACAGAACAGGCAGCCCCAGCTAGGGAGTTGCAGCGATGGGGAGGAAGGGCTGGGCCTGAATGTTGCGGGTCCGGGCCAGGGGGTGTGCCTGCGGCCGCGCCCTCTGCTTTCCAGCTGGGCTGCTGGGGCCCGGTCTGGGCGTAATGGTTTTTCTAGGTTCCCGCAGAAGAACAGTGACAGGGTTGCTCCGCTGGGGCTAGCCTATTTCTCCTCCCAGCCGAGGGGCCCCAGGAACGTGCCAGGCGCACACCTGCAAGGGGCACTTGGGTTTCTGGGCTGCGGCTATTCACTGGCCTCAGCTTTTCAATTGGTGTCTTCAGGAGCCAGAGTCTCCTGGCCTCCTCCCGGCATCCCAAGCCAGAGGGAAGAAAGGGTTCCCGAAATATCAGGCTAGGCGTGCCAGATACTAGGGATGCGCGCACTAGCTCGGAGAACCGGGATCTGCATCTTGGGGAAATGTCGGGATTCCTGGTGGTTATGGTTTAGGAAAGCAGAATAGAGGGATTTGGGGATGGGACTGGTCTCTACAATGTCCAGCCCCCAGATGGGGGAGGGGGAGGGAGAGGATAGTAAGGCAGATACAAAAATCGGTGCGTCCTATTCTGGCCTCGAGAAACTGGCGTCGAATGTCAGTACTACCCACTGAGCTCTTAGAATCTAACTGGCAGGCGGCTGTGGTTTTAAGGGCGCGCCCGAAGCACACAGGGGGTCAGTGCCCTGCCCTATGCTGAGTCTGAAGGCCGTCCAGAGGAGAATGTGGCTAGCTGGAGCCAAATCCCTGGTGCCCCAAGCCTGTTGCGTCCTGGACCTCTCGAGGGACCTCGCGGGGTGCTTGCTTCTGTCCATTTTCCCCATGCAAAGGCGGGCCCCAGATTTCGTGCCTTACGCACGCTCTAAGATCAGATTCACCTTTCTCTCTAGTCTTAAGAACGAGAAACAAAACGAATCGGTTGTTTTTTTCCTTTAGAAAAACTATCTGTTCAACGTTCCTTGTTGTTTAAATTGTCCTCAGAAAAATTTTTCCAACTTCATTTGGAAAAAAAAAAGTTGATGTGTTCCCCAAACCCTGTTTTTCTTTAATCCACCCCCTTAGACGTGCAGTCGGTTACCTCGGAGGTTTTCTGAGGCGAAAACAGTGAAATGGAATGGAAGGGAGGAGGAAGACTGGGAATCTCTCATTTTAAATCCCATTACTGGCTTTGAGAAGCACCAAAAAAAAAAAAAAAAAAAAAAAAAAAAATCAGGAAAAGCTAGTTCGTCCCCCACTGATTTTTTTCACTTCAAAGATTTCCCTCACCCCTTAAATCAGAAATATTATGGCACTAGGTATTTCTCAAGGAAAAATGCATACTTTTTCTTTCTGAACATATATATATGATATAGGTTCCTTTTTTTACATTTCTCAGCAAAAGAAAAAAGGGTGTGTGTGTGTGTGTGGCATTCAATTCCCTCGTCATTAAACAAGCCATGCCTGCAAGAAATGCAAGCATGGGGGGATTGCTCAGCCACCCATCCCTCCATTAGCGCATGCCTGCCTGTCAACAATGCACGTGCCACCGTGGGCATCCTCTCCCCAGGCCAGCCCTGGTGAAGCACACACAGCTCTGTTCCCCAGACCATCACCCCCGCCCGCTCTTCTCCTCTCAGGGTTTCCTTTTCTTTAGGCTGGAGCGGACAGGCCGGAAGCTTCCGTCTCTCCCCAAGTTATATGCTCTTGGGAATCCCTAAAGCGCACGTTGTCCAACCAAGGGTGTCTGTCCTGCAGTTATTCACTTTGTTGAGTTGTGATGAGGTTAGTTCTGTCTCCTCCTCGCACCCGCCTCCGGCTTTTGATGCGGTGCAGACTTCTGGTACCAGGTCACCAGCCAGTGTGTGGTGGTGGTGCAGAACCCAGGAGAGCCACAGACTCTGTTGCTCCTGCCCACCCCCACTCCTCCAGATTGGACTTCAGATTTCCGTTGCAAAGGAGGGAACTGGGGAATCCAACACTACTCCTGGTGCCGACTAATGAACTTGCATTTTTCACGATATGTTAGGTACTGAAGGCAGGCTTTATCGATAGGAACTCTTTCAAGGACCCGGCACTCTAAGTTTGGGAGTAGTTCTTTAAAGGTTTTTACTTCTGAGAAATAGGAAGAAAGAATGAATGAAACATACCCATAATCCATGGACTGGGGATGACACTCAAGAGTAGGTTGTGGTGTCTTTTGAATTGGGAGTTAAAAAGGGGGGGGGGGGTGTGAAGCTTGTCCCCTCCTCCTTGCTCCAGGGCTGAAACCTCTTTTAAATTCCAGCGGCCAATTTGGTTTGATTTCCGAGGTCTGGAGACTCTGACAAGGTTGGGGGCAGGCAGACTGGAAAAGACAGACCTCAGCTGCCTTTGGATCAGCTGTGCTGCCCTTGGCCCTGGAAGCACAGGTTGGATCAAGGTGATTTGCCTTCACCTCAGAGGGAAACCCAGGGGAGGGCATGGGAGACCGTCTTGTTTTAAACTTCCGTTATCTCCTCAGCTCTGTATCTTCCACTTGTCTTCTTTCCTCCAGGGATCGGGGGTCTTTCTGTTAGGCTGAGCCAGGTCTTTTACACACACACATACACACACACACAAGTATTTTTGTATTATTATAACTTTCCAAAAGAACTATGCTATGTCAGTTTCCTAACTGGCCAGCATCCTGGGGGAGGATTGGGGAAGCTCATTTTTGGCTAACACCTGCCCTATGGACACCAGCTGCACCCCTCCACCTCCCCAGAACTCACAAAACCTGCGTGCTGAGACTCCACATGCTACCCTTATGCCAACGCGGGAGACTTTGACATTTTGCTCTTTTCCAGTGAAATGACTTAGGAACAAATCTGAATTTGGCTTATGGTCATCTTTCAGGCTTGAAAAGTATTTTTGATGAAAAGTGTTCTGGGGGCTGTGTGAGATGGGAGGGGAAAAAGAACTGACCAAAAATGTAGACACAAAGCAAGAAGCTGTGTGTAACAGACCCCACGGTGTCCATCCACTCAGGACTGTAGGAGAGTGTGTATGACTTGAGTCTGAGGCAGAGAGGGGCACGTTCAAACTTCTTCCTGCTAAGGGCATCCCAGTCTTCTGCAAAGGAGAAGGAAGTTTTGACCCACATTGGCTTCTTATTCCCTGCCATACTGAGGATAAACTTTCAGAATTGGTACTTAGAACTCCAGTACACAGGGGTTTCATGGTAGGGGCAGAACTACTGAAAGAGAAACTTGGGATACTCAGAGAATAACCCACAGCCCTAGGAGTAAAAGGGATCTGTCCGGTTCGTCTGGGGGGAAGGGGGTGTCAAGAGGTGGACTGGGACCAGGCAAGGAAATGGATGGAACGCCACGTGCTTGCGCCTAGTTGCTGCTCTCTCTTGTGTTTCCAGCTCCCCCAACCCCCTTCCCCATCTTCTGCCATTTCCAGAGGCAGGAGAAAGGTGATCTCGGACTTGACCCCTAAATCACAGCTGCCGGTGGCTGCACCTCGCTCAGGGATGAGCACGTCCCCTTCCCAGGGCTCTGGCAGCTTAACCCTTTTCTCCCCGTTAGCTCAGAGGCCCCGTGTCCATCGGCAGAGACTAGACTGCTGAATTGCTGCTAGCAGTCCGCCTCCCCAGCTTTGCACCTTGCAACTGGTGCAGAGACCACAAAAGGTAGTCTCACAAAAGGGTGAGATGAAGGGAGTGAGGAATCCCGGGCACAAGCACTGCCAGGGAGCCCAAGGAAGAGCGGAGTTGGCGGAATGACGAGAGATGTTTGGATCCTGTTAACTACTCAGACAGATGCACTTCGGCATGTCTGTATTTATGGAATCCATATGTTGTCGTGGCAAATGAAAAGACGGCAACACATACATACAATAGACTTAGAATAACAATACACATTTAAAAAGAGACCGAATATTCTTCACCCTTCAACCCTTCTCTTACATGGTGAGCCAGAGATCTTCAGAGACTCATCCGACCTCCCCTGACTCCACACTGAGTCTCAACCACCCCCCTTTTTACTGTGTCCCCAGTCACCCTGTTGGGGGGATTCCTAGGGCCCCAAGCCAGACTCTTTCTAAGAGAAATAAACTAGCACCCCGTCTCTTTCCCCCTGACATTGGTCCATTGCATATTTAACCCTTGGACCAAATAATAGCTACGATCCCATATTCTGGAAACTGTAGGGAAACAGATTCACACTCAAATTCAGCATCTACATCCTCTTCATTAAAACAACATTGCTGTGTTACATTTTCCAAAGAAATGGCTTCAAACAGACCTGGAAACATAAATCCCCCAGTGAGAAAAAGCCTCCTAATAGCTCTATACAGTACCTGCATTTGTGCACACCTTGTCTATTTGTGTGCACAGACGTTCACACATAGATGACAAGGCATGGGAAGTCATTCAAATGTATATTTATGTACCGCTTTATGCATATACTTTTGTTATCTATAGCCATTCATTTCAGAGAGAGGCAGAAAAATAGCAATGCAGTATTTAGCCTACATTCCACTTTCCCTCCCCACTGTAAAAAGGCCTTAAAAAACCAGGTTGGTCTAAAATTTTCTGCCTTCTTTCCTGCTAAATAAAGAATTCAGATTTTGGATTTTAGGCACCCCCCCATTTTGTATATAAAATAATCCATATAGATGCTGGATTATCATCTAAGCATTATTGAATCACACAAGGTTGATACTTCTTACAATGAATTCTCTCAGTAAAATTAGCATAAGTATTTACAAGACTAAGCTGACATTTTCCTATAATTGCAACATGAAATAAATTTATATCCAGAATTTTTTCCTAAATAGGGACTTCCTTCACACCTTTTTTTTTAAACATAAGAGGCTACAAGTTCACTTCTCATGCTATTTACATTTTAAAAGAAAATAAGCACATGGCATTTAACTGGTTTTTCAACATCTACAAGGAGAAATTTAATTCTGCTGCATCTTTAAAAACCAAACAGATTTATGAAGATTCATGAAGACAGAGAAAGAGGAGGCAAAACATACTCCTGCAGGGCTGAACAGTTTTCCTTACCTGATGCATTATGGAAAAATTCAGAATTTACCAGTCTTCCTTCTGTCAGCTACATTTTACACTGACCTGTATTTTGAACTGAAAGGGGGGGGGAAAAAAAGATTAACTGTTGCCAGTGAAAATTTTAAAATAATAATCAGAAACCGGACAAACTGAAGGTAAAAATATACAATGGCTACAATAAAGATAAATATTTATTTAATCAAAGCAGAGGTTGTATTTGGACTGTAGGAATGTTTCATCCTTCCTCTAAAAAAAAAAAAAAAAAAAAGCCAGAAAGAAAAAAGCCAGGGTCTTCACACGCTCCTGGAGAGTCCCCATTGTCCAGGGCTATCGAGAGCCCAGAATGGTATTAACCTCACAAAAGACACATTGTGCAGGGGACAAAAAAAAGCCCCTTCTTCTACAATAACTTTTAGCTTTTTTATTTTTAGAAAATGACAAAGGTTTTGCAAGCACTGACTGGTGAAACCTGTAGCAAGCCAGGCTGGACTTGGCTTTATTGATCAGCTGTCCCGCATGGAAAAGCAACCAGGAAACTTTGAATGGCAAACCCAGATTTGGCTCATACAGAGGAAACCCCTGATTTTTCTAAATGTATTTTATCTCCCCCCTACCCCTGCCCATGCCCCGCCTAAATAAAACAGCATTATTCCCAGAGTGAATTCAGAAGGATTAGATGAGGTAACTGTAAAATCCTAAACCGGTTTTCTCCCCCTAGTCTTGTCTAAGAAGCTGCAATGGTCTTAAGAGCATTGGACAATCTCTCAAAATGAAGAATTACTTTCTAATCAAACAGATTTCCTGATTAATTCCCAAATTCCTTCTTAGATGAATAATCTTGGTAGGCTGGGGCAAAAAAAAAAAAAATTAACCCTCAAGAAAAATAAGTTTTATCGAGCTCCCTCCCTACCTGGTATTATAGGGTTTACTTGTTGGCAAATCAGCTAAAGTGCATTTTATTTCATCACAGACAGTGTAATTTCAATGACACTAGTTCTCGTGTAGAACTTATAAAAATACATACTTGTCATTAAAGAATATATTCAGTACTCAGTAGCAGGGGTGCGCTGAAACTGGAGGGAGAGAGAGAGAGAGAGAGAGAGAGAGAGAGAGAGAGAGAGAGAGAGAGAGAGAGAGAGAGAGAGAGAGCGAGAGAGAGAGCTGTTCTTCCTGCATTTATTTGCTTGCTTTTTGGAGGTACCATACCCCAGTCTGAGTGATAGCTTTGATGTACTGGGAATCCGGAAAGTAGCAGGGTCCCTGGTTGCTGTCTTTGATTCTAGGGAATCTCCTTTGGGCTCTGGTGGGATGCGCTATTCCTAGTCTTTATATGAAATCCATCCCCTCATTTCAAGCCCTTTAGCTTCAGGACTGCTCCAAACTCTTGGAGGTAGCTGTAAGATTTTTTTAAGTATGTAATTTCCCCTCTTTCTACACTCTAGACCTTTCCTCGATATTTAAACATATTGGCTTTCTTTCTTTCCTTTTTTTTTAATGAATTTTGTCTGAAATTATTTTTTCGCTGCTTTTATTACAACCTTGCTTTTGATGGCAAAATAGCTTCCTGTGTTTTTAAAAACATCTGCTTCCCAGGCTCTACGCGAGAAAAATTGATTTTACTTTTCTCTTAAGTCCAGAAAGGTGGAAAGTTGGACTTCTTTTCGAAGGCAACTTTTCCCTTTCTTGTCTTTCTTAAGCTCAACCCCCTTCTAGTTCTGACTCCCTTTGCTCCGTTCATTTCTTCTGGTCACCCCCATCCCCTGCCTCTAAGGATGCAGAGCACACTGACTGTATCTTATGTCAGAGAATAAAATGAACAGATTTTTGTCTAGTCTATGCTATGTGTTAAAGTTTTCCATATTTTCTTCCTTCATCCTCTGATTTAAGGAGAGTTAATTTTACTCTGTTTAAAAAAAAAATCCCTGATTTGCAATTTAAAGTGGCCTCCATTCTAAGCCTCTGGTCTTTCCCTTAAAACCTCTGTTTTAAGCTGCCCCACGCCACTATTGACCGCCCTCGCCCCCCTCCCCAAGATGTTCTTTTTCTACTTAATTTAAGCATTGTTGCATTTTCTTTTAGAAAAAGAAAAGATAAAGAACGAGAAAAATAAATTACAAGAAAGAAAAAAGAAAAAAAATCTTAAAAAAATCTTAGTCAGGTCTCTATTGTTGCTTCACATTTCACTTCACGGTAGTGTGTGTGTGTGTGTGTGTGTGTGTGTGTGTGTGTGTGCGCCGGTGTGTGTGTTTTTAATACATGCATAAACTTTTGGTGCCTCTCTCCCTCTGCCTAGCCTTTTCTCCCATCCTCTCTTCCTGCTCTCCTTGCCCTGCTCATCACTTTCCCCTGGTTTTTTTTTTTTCCTCCCTTCCTCCCCTCTGCCTCCCTCCACCTCCCCCTTTTCTTTTTTGCTGAATCTTATTGATCCAGAAGGTGGCTAATTAGCCCTTCCCGTCGTGCCTGGGTAATGAAGCACATGCGCACTGAA
Organism: Mastomys coucha; assembly: GCF_008632895.1. Lineage (NCBI taxonomy): Eukaryota > Metazoa > Chordata > Mammalia > Rodentia > Muridae > Mastomys > Mastomys coucha. The sequence goes on from NW_022196905.1 coordinate 246,798,935, forward strand.
TTAATCACAGCCATTTTTTGCAGGAAACTAATTAGCAGAATAAAGATCCAAAGACTTTTTTTTCTTTTCACTCATCAGCTCCCACTTCCAGCGCGTCCCCTCCGACCGCTGCAGCCGCCGCCGCCGCCGCCGCCTCCTCCTCCTCCTCCTCCCGGCCGCAGCCGCCGCCGCCGCCGCCGCCTGCTTTGCATCCCAATTACAGCCTAGAGCCGCTGCCGCCGCCGCCGCCGCTTCTCCTCCGTGGCCCCTGCCCGCTCCGGGGGCTGTAAACTCCCCGCCAACCATGCTGCTCGGCGGCAGCGGCGGCGGCGGCTCCGGCTCCCCGGCTGCGGCCGCCTCCCGCCCCGGGCTCCGCCGAGCGCGCTCCAGCTCCGCCGCCGCCGCCGCCAGCAGCGCGTCCTCCGCCGCCGCCCCCCGCCAGCCGCCGCTGCTGCCTTGATGGGCTCCGCGGCCCGAGCGCCTCTTTTCGGGATTAAAAGCGCCGCCAGCTCCCGCCACCGCCGCCGCCGCCAGCAGCGCCGCTGCAGCCGCCGCCGCCGGAGGAGCAACCGCGTAAGTGGCAACTTTTCCCTCTTTTTTTTTTTTTTCTCC
>NW_022196905.1:246800545-246832321 GCF_008632895.1 Mastomys coucha
AAAAAAAAAAAAAAAAAAAAAAAGCACGTTCTTAATTTTAGGATATACATTTTAATGTATAGAATCTTTTGCATGTCAGTTGGAGTGTTCTTGAGTGTTCTACGCTGTGCACTTGAATTGTGTATTGAGCCATTAAAACTACATATATATACACGTAGGTATATATATTTATTTATTTTACTTTGTGACTGAATCTGTTGCTCAGAACCTGACTTTGTGAAATTCCTTCGACGGTGGCAGATTCTTTGCTTATGAGTGCTTCAAAAATCACACACTCTTAACTTTCCTCCCTCGTCACTTTGAAGTAGGGGAAATATGACAATTTTTATTAGTTTCAATTATTGAAACTTGATCTAAGGACTATATGGATGAAGGAAACTGCCGCTTTCTGCCTTCTGTTTGGTGACTTTTAAAAGGGGGGGCTTGTTAAATATCTTTGAAGAATATGACAAGGTGATCGGTTGGCTCTAATGCAAATTACAGAACATAAATTCACTTTGGAATTTTAAGAAAGGCTCAAGCCCTTGTGTGTGTGTTGGGGGGGCTTGAGGATTTATTATGGCTTTAAATGTGTGTGTGTGTGTGTGTTTTCTACCTACTTTGGGTGGATGGCCAGTTCCTGGCCAACTTTTTCAGAGGTCCTGAGAAAGAAGCTTGGGAAATGGTTGAGGAAAGATGGCTCAATCTGAATAATCAATAGGACAATGTGCTGCAATCTTGTACCTCCATTTACTGTAAATTTCTACAATACCTGCAGTGTGGGTGCCCCAGTGCCTTAGTTGGTTCCTTCCAATGGATTTAGAGGCAGAATAACCAGAATTTACTGCTCAGATTTCAGAACAGTATAGGGGAAATCCACTCAGTCTATAGTAGCTCATGTTATAGCCCTTTGATTTTACTGAAGAGTGTGTGTTGTGTGTATGTTGTTTATTTATATGTGGGGATTTTAGAGTTGAACCCCAAAGTGTAAACATCCTGAGTTGGTGGGAAGAGGGAGCTGTCCCAGTCTTTCACTGGTGGCTTATTGAATTTTCAGCCCTTCCCCTTCACATGATTTTTTTTTAAACTAGTACAAGCAGAGGTAGGAATATAAAAGAGTAAGGTACTAGAGATTGAAGCAATATCAAAAGTCAGAATGGTGTGTGTGTGTGTGTGTGTGTGTGTGTGTGTGTGTGTGAGGGAGAGAGAGACAGAGAGACAGAGACAGAGAGAGACAGAGAATACAGTCAGTCCTGAATGCTTGGTGGTAGGTGAATCCATATTTGGAGATTATTTTGAAATAGTCTTGAAAATGGTTCAGAACAGGATTTCGCAAAAAGTGTCCATGAAGTCATTTTTGAAAGGCTTGTGGTTTGAGGAGATGAGGTGTGGGCAGGAAAGCAATGTAGACCAGCAGCAGCCTTCCTCTTGTCTGTGTGCCTCCTCCCTTCCCCCCTCCCCTGGTTTTAGTTTTTAATTACTTAATGCTGAAACGCACTGGGCTTATATAAATATTTGCAAATGCTCTTTCCTATTGATTTCTCTGAATAAACTGCCCTGCTCTGGTCCAGAGAGGAGGCGATTCAGATCTGTGGACTTTTTAAACTTAAAGCCTCCGGAGGACTCCGGGTGTGTGTGTGTGTGTGTGTGTGTGTGTGTGTGTGTGTGTGTGTGTGTTGGTGGTGGTGGTGGTGGTGGTGGTGGTGGTTAGAGCTATAGGCATGAAGATTTGGTGGTGGTAGTTACAGAAGGGTCTTAGTATGGACCGAGAAAGCTGGGCAGGAGCTGGCCTTATGGCCCGATAGTCCTGATAGATTGTGTGTGTGTGTTTGTGTGTGCATGTGGGGTTTCTGGATGTATTTGCGTTCACACCCCCCACCCCTATTAAATATGGAACAGTTTTCCAGGGCTTGGTGACTGCCTCCCTCCTCAGGGTCACATTGAGTACTAATCTGACCCAAGGTGCAGGAATCCTGCAATGGGGAAATAAAAGAATATACAGAATGGGGTCAGGTCAGCTGCTCAGAGGCCAAAGCCCCTACAGCTGCTTTGATTTTTGTGTGTGTGCGCTCGCGCACGCGTGTATATCTGTCTGCCTGTCTGTCTGCCTGCCTGTCTGTCTGTCTGCCTGCCTGCCTGCTTTAGGCTCCTCCTGCCACGTTACAAATTGTGTTTTCCTCTCAGGTGTTAGTTCAGTAGCTTAAAGGCGTCAGAGCCCTCCGACTGCATAGACAGGGCTCCCAGTGACACTAGAAAACCCACAATACTGAATCCAAAACAAAACCAGGGAGGAGGGGGAGGAAAAAAAAACCCACCATTGAGTTCAGGCAAATAAGGTTGGGTCTCCAGATGCTATTACAAAGCAGCTTTGAATATGCGAGACAGTGCACAAGACCAGTCATTCCAGTTACAACAAACTATTAAAAAAAGAGAAGGAGGGAGAGAAAGGAAAAGGCTTGTTTAGGTTGTAATTTGTTGGTACAAGGAAAAGGATCCTACATGAAGCTAGCTGCCCTCCCTCCCCCCTGCTTTGCCCTCCTCCCCTTTCTGGCTCCACACTGAATCCACTCACCCCTGTGAGATTGTCTACTGTATAGGTCCTTTCATTAAAATCTTTTTTGGGTTTAGGAAGATCGCTGCAAGCAACACATTTTCTGTATTTCCCCCCCCCCACCCCCCTTTATCTTGGAGGAGCGTTGGCAAGGGTTCTGTGGTTTGCAGTTACACAATATGTTATCATGTTTTTAATCACTAAATCATTGCAGTGGTTATAGATTTACAGTCTTGGGGTATTACAGAGAGAAGCAACGCGGCTGTATGTATGCTTTTAAATTACACCAGTGCAAGCTGAGCACAGCAGCTATGAATATGGGCAGCCAACTCCACCTTCCCATCCACCCCCCCACACACACAACACAGATTAGTTCTTTCTCCTTCTATGATTTTATTTATTTATTTTTGTTTGTTTTTAAAAATGGCTTGGTTTGCTTTTTAAAATAAAATCCCCTTCCCTCTATTCTTTGTCTCTTCTGCCCCCCACCCCTACCGAAATCCTTTTCATTTTAGACCTCTAACCGCCCCCTCCCCATAAACTAAGAATTCAAACTCTTGACGTTAGAACTTTGGAGAAAACATTACAGAAATAGTGAAAAGTGTGGATTTCCTAAGGAATCCTTTTGCTTTCCATAAGATCTGTGTGGGGATGAAGAGTTGATTTGAGATCACAAGGTGGTAGTGGGCCAAGGGGAGGGAAGGCAAGCTAGTGGGGCCGAGGAAGGTCCTGTCATTGGGACCCCTCCTTCAGCTTCTGTTTTTTTCGTATTATTATGTAACAGAATCCTTGGCAGCATTAAAAATTCAGCATTACAAGCTGATTGTAATGCTGCCTCATTAGACAACGCTGTCTGGCCTTGTATTAAGTGAAACATAGGGCATAGCTTTCCGATTATAAACACCAATAAGTATTAAGGCTCAGCAGAGGGGGTAACCAGCAACTGGCTTTTTGGCCCTAGCTGGGATTGATCTCTCTACCCACCCCCTTCTTCTTCCCATCATCCTCCCACTCCTTATTCTCCCCCTACTCAGTAACTGTCATGTGTTTTCTTATTCGGATGCTGATGTGTAGACAGACCCTCGTGACTTTTAGCGAGGCTTTTTATAGAGTTCTCTTGTGTACACAAAAGGTTTAGAAGTTTGTTTTGTTTTGATCTGCAGTAAACAGGTCCTTCACTTTGCTGATGTCATTTCCGGTCATATTTGAGTGTTTATTGTGTTACTTTGCAGGCCCCCTCATCCCTCCCTGTGACCTTGCTGTTTGGTCAGAGCTCTGTGCCTGCTTTGGGAAGGGTGTGTGTGTGTGTGTGTGTGTGGTGTGTTCTCTGAGAGGCCAGGTCTGGCTTGGGGGTCGCATGTCCTTGCTCTGGCCTAGGGTTTTGCCTGCCTGGGAAGACACTTCCCGGCGTGTTAATCTGGTTAAACACTCCCACCTCCACTTGCCCCCAGTGTTTCCATGGCATGCTGTGATTCATCCAGGCTTCCTTAGACACCACCTCCCCTGGCCCCTGCCACACCTTGCCTGTCCACTTCTGGAGGACATCCCTCTCAAAACAAAATGAAACAAACAAAAGCTCTAAACCCCAAATAAACAAACGACACCCCCCTCCCACCTCAAGCACCATTCAGTGATGGTGATTGTGAGCTTGAGAGTCAGTTGTGAATGTGAAATTGGCGTTAGCTTATTTCATGCTGTGACCCTGGACACTCCTCCTGGCACCTCCATTCCGTGCTGCTCTCACCCCATAATGCCCATACCTTCTTGGAACTATAAAGGCCAGTCTGATGTTATTAAACATGCCACAGTCTCTCTTTTCTTCTGATCTACAACTGTACCCCCCTTCCAAAAAAGAGAGAGGGAAGATGAGAAGTGGGCTTATTTATGTAGGCCCCGAAGACCTTCCTCTACTAGGATGGGCTTTAGTTTTAGTTTACTTATTTATTTTTTTTTAAGTATGTGTGTGTGTATACTCACACATGTATATATATACATGCACATATATAAATATATTGTTTTGTCCTTTTAGGTTAAGCAGTAATAGGGGAGAGGGAAAAGCAGTCATTAGGAAGTTCCCTGAGCCGCTTTCTAACTAAGAAGGATGAAAAATGAAGCCGCACTGACACTTGGCTCCCTGTGAAAGCCCGGTCACCTCTCCCCCCTTCCCTGGCCCCGGCCTTTTGTTCCTGGAGAACGGAGCTAAGGTACTTTTTCTCCCAGACCAAAGGGAGCAGGCAAGGAGTCCCCTTGTGAGCCTATCGCCTTTAGATGGCCTGCTCATGGTTATTGTCAATGCGGACTTCCCAAACAATTGCTGCAGGGGAGACACAAAAGCAAAAACATTTGTCCTATTTTTTTTTTTTAACCTCTTTGTTTTAGATTTTTTTTTTTTATCCATTCTTTAAATTTCACAGTTTCTATTTGTCCGCAGAGAGACAAACAGAACAGCACGAAGCATACACATTTCACTGTAGGCCTCACTGGCAATTGGAAAAGCTTCAATAGAAACCCACATTCTAAAACACCGGCTGACCTGGAGGAGATGTGAAATTTCAGCTGGGGGGTGGGGCAGTGGGGGGTGGGGTGGAGAGAAGACTATGAAGTTAGATTAGCACAGATCTCCAACAGAAATGAACGGTAGTGAAAAGATGAACCCAAAAAAAAAAAAAAAAAAAAAATCCGGGATTCTAGAATTAACTTGGGGTAAATAAAGCGTGGAAGGGCCATCTTTTGTTTATCTTCTGGTATCCTGTCCACTACTTAAAAGTGATCACTGGGGGGAATTGAAACCCTCGTGAAATGACTCATTAAAAAAAAGAAAAGGAAAAATCTGAACTAGGTGGTGGTGAGCCTGACAGAGTTCACTGTTTAAGCTCGAGTGGGAAGCTGGTTAGTGCACACAGTGGAATTGATAGGAGCTGAGATTTTTTTTTTCTTTTTAAATTAGGATTTATATAAACAGACAATGTCCCCTGTCCCTTTTCTTTTCCTCCCCTGTTTCCTGTTTCCTTTATTCTGCCCGACCTCTGTCCCCTCCAAGTCTTCAGTCGGTTTGCTGGCCACTGTGAAGGGATGTGTCAGACAGTTGGGGGACGGCCCAGGAACAAGATGGGAAGTTCACCCCCCACCCCCTTGGCCGAAACAAAGCACTGCTCTCTCCTGCAGCATGCAGACTCTTGACTGTGACACTGTCTTTAAGCATCTGTCCGCCTTGTCATTAAAATCCTCAATTTCAAGGTTTAGAAACACAAATGTAAAAATCCCCCTGGGTGTAAAAGTCTTGCATGGCAAATTCTCTTTGCCCTTTCAGAAAAAAACAAAAAAAATTTGTTTCCAAAAACAAACAAACAAACAAACAAAAAAAAAAAGGGAGAGAGAGAGAGAGAGAGCTTGGTGACCTATTTGCCTAACATGTAAGGCTCATTTAAGGCAACTGTGTTTTTGCTTCCCTGAGACCTGGGCTTTGCCATTCAGAAATATTTTGGGAAAACTCTTTTTGAATCACAGATTTAAAAGGCGGCTCATCTGGGCCTATAGTGTGTGTCTGATTGACCGAGATGCCTTCCACCTAGGATGGGGTAAAAATTCATCTATGGAATTAGCACCACAGTGATCTGTGAAGGCCTTGAGGCTGTCAGAGAGATGCGGAACAAAACATCTGTGCATAAGTCCACCAGTACCCCAGCCTCGAGTGGCTCAGCTGCCTGAGGTGTGTCTGTATGCAGAGGGTTCCTATCCAGGAGGCCCAGGTCCTCAGCAGATGCCAAGCCCCTAAGTAAAACTACCTTGTATTGGTGGGATGAGCTCAGACCACAGAGCAGAATTCAGCACCGAATGTATTTATTGCGCGTGGAGGGGTGGGGGGCATATCTGTGTATGCCTGTGCCCCACCCCCATCCTAGGTTTTAACCTCCAGAGGATTTAAGCACAAGTTTTAAAATCATACCAGAATGATCTGGAAGAATGACACACATCTACCTAAACCCAGTTGTGCTCTGAAGAGGGGCTGGTATGCTGACATCCACCGGGTCTTCACTCAGGGATCATACTTAGCTTTGGGGACTTCAGAAGACTTGGGGGTGGGGGAGCAGGTTTGACTGGGTTGGAGAGGTGTCTTTTATCAGCCAGCTAAGCATTCGTGGGCAGACTCTGGCTCGGAGAATGGGTAAGGGGAGGAGAAGAGAAGGGGCTAGCATTCCCTGGTTTATTTTTAAATATTTATCCTCTGGTGTTGTCAATGAGGCTTTCTAGATGGGCCGAGCCTGGGGAAGGAGAGCCGTGAGAACCGGTGAAGGCCTTGCCTTTTCTGGCGGTGGCTTTATTTATCATTGTGTCCTGGGTGCAGCCCCAGAATATAAGGCTGTCAGTGCTGGGCAGGCATGGGTTTAACATCAGGCAGCTGCCCTGGCCTGAACTTGGGGACAGACTTGGCCACGTGGATTTCGGAGAAACTGACGGTTCCATATGTCAGTGTGGGCTTTGTAAATCCCCTCTGAAGAGGCCTTGTTTTGGTTAAGGATGAAAATGAGTTATCTCTGAGGCAGGGGCACCCCAGTTTTTATACAGTCCATCCTGTTCATTATGGTCTCCAGGCTGTAGGTTACCTTCCTGTGGCTCTCCAGTGAAATTTTTGTCTAAACAAAGACAGGCTTGAGTAGGCCTCACTGTGCATGTAGCTATTACAGGGTTAAGATAGAGAAAAGGGATCAGGGTCATTCTTTTTTTCTGCTTGTCAGGCTTCTGAGGTGTAGAAGGCCTGACCCAGGGCCTGGGACAGAGGCAGGGGGATCAAGGCAAAAGCCCTCTTCTGCCATCCCCCTTCTCAGGATCTCTCAGATTACTTGAGATCCTGTCTCCAGGTTTTTCTAGCTTTCATTTTTGTCAAAATGTGTATCCTACGCCCCTACCCATACTCACCGCGTTACAAGATTCCAAGGCTGTCCCGCGAATAAAACTCAAGAGAGCAAGCTGCAAAATTCAGTTTTCCAGGAGTGGAAAACAGCTTCCTGCTGGCTTTACTTCTTCAGCTAGGCCCGTGGGGTAGCTTCCAGGTGAGGACTGAGGGAGGGTCTGGAATCTCTGTTTTCCCAAAGAGATTTCTGGGGGGAGTATCTTCTGAGAGGAGGGCTCCCATTGCCTGCCTCATCATCTTCATGGATTATTCATTGTCACTTTTTTCAATTAAATTATTAATTGGTTTTCTTTAAGGTGTTCCTGACTCATGTGGCTAACATAAATAACTGTGTGTTTTGAAAATACCACCTGTTCTTGAGCCCGAGGTCAGGCAGAGTCAGAAGCAGGCCTACAGAGGCCACACTCTGGTTCACAAACCCATCCTTCCCTCCCCCCACCCCTAAAAACCTGCTCCCCCCTTCCCCAAGTTTGACTAAATTTGGCCTCTGCCCTCCTTTGTCCCTAATCGGACATGATTCCCCAGAGGCAGTTCTTTTCTTCCAAGGCCCTAGCTTGGGGGGGAAACTGCAATCTTTGTGTGTGTGTGTGTATGTGTGTGTGTGTGCTAAAATATAGACAGGGTAGCAGTCTGTGCCCAACAGGTTAGGTATTTACATCGATTTGAAACTGAATTCTATTGTACCAAAAAAATGCTTCCTACACAGGGACACTGGTTTCACCAAGCAAGCACCCCCCCTTCCTCCCTGTTAGTGTGTGTTTAATGCAAATACGATTCCATACATTCTGCTCTTCGCCTGGTGAGCTTATTATATTTCTAACACTTGCATGGTTCATTATTGTGCAGTAGGAAAAGACTCGCGGCTGCCGGGGCAGCCTGGGTGGCTGGTTTTCAGAAAGAGAAAAAGCAGGTGTCTTTCTATGCTGGGAATGAAGACTAGATTTAGGAGGAGGGTGGAATTCTGTCTGAGAGGACTGGAGACTTCCGGTGAGATTTCAAGGGGGCCTGCCTTTACATAACAGAACGCAAAAGGTGAACTTAGAGGGGACCTAGAAGCGCCCAGCTGTCGCTTTGGCCAGCCGAGGTAGCCCTGTTTGGTTTGATCCTGGTGGTGGAATCATCTTGAGCCGGGGCACCCTTCTTGCCCTGTCTGAAATGCTCTGTGGTTGCTAAGGACTGTCTCCTTCCTGACAGCGGGTGGCTGCAGACTGCTTGGCCTTTTCTAGTCGTTTCTTCCTCTCTTCTCCTTTCCTCCTTTCTCCTCAGAAACTGTCCTTAAACTCTCAATGGAGAGAGAGTAGGGGATGTTTTCGTAAGTTTCTGCAGCTGAAAAACAGAAGTGCTCTGTGAAGCAGTTAATAGGATGGGTGTGTGTTTCAAATAAATTCCTGTCCACATTGGCTAAAGTCCCCATGTTAGAGTGGCCTGGCTCTGACGTGGACAGGGCCCAGAGACTGATGGATCAGGGTTCGGAGGCCCCGACTGCTTGTTCTTCTTTTTTTGTGGGGGAGATTGGGGGTGGCCGAGGGCGCGTCCGTTTCTTCCAGGCCGGCCTTAGACTTTTGATGAGCGGTGCGGTCAGTGCCTCGCGGGGACGCGGCTTTGTTCCTGCCGGGCCGGTTCCTGGGTTGGTGCAGGCCAGGGCAGCCAAGGCTCCTGTCCCCAGGCGAGTGCGGCCCAGGCCGCCTCCAAGGCCGGTGCTGAGAGTCGGGGCCCGGCACCTCCGGCTCTGCTCCGGTGTGTTTGTGCGTCTAGGTCCCCAGGTCCCCGCAGGCGCGCGGGCGCGGCCACCGCGAGCCTCCCCGGCCTGCGCCCAGCGCGACTGTAGATGTCAGGCTTTGCCCGGAGAGCCGAGAGGCTGCGGGGCTGTGAGTTTCAAATTAACCTTCCGCTTTGTTGCTGTGTAATGTGGATCCCCGAAGGCCCCCCGCCCCGCCCGCCCCCCTTCCTCGGGCGGTGCGCGCCGCAAACTGCGAGTTGAGCTTCATTTACATAAAGCGATTCCGGGCGGGCGGGCGGGCGGGCGAGCGGGCGGCGCAGGAGGAGGAGAGAGGCGGGCAGGCCGGGACGGGGACCGGGACGCAGCGCCGCGCCCCGTGGGTGAATCCCCGCCGCGCCTGGGGGACCTCCCTCCCCGGGCAGCCCGCAGATCGCCAGCCCCGGGCCGCCACCATGCGCGCCCCGCCCCTGCCGCCAGGCCCCTCGCTCCTAGCCTGCGCCACCGCCGAGCCCGGGGGGCAGCGGGAGGTGGGGAGAATGCCGCCTGGGGTGGGTAAGTTCGGGGCTCCGCTGCCACTGGAATCTCCCGTTGTCGCGCTGGCCGGCGTGGTGGCTCCCGGACCTCCGAGTGCCTCCTTCCTCCCGAGGTGTACGGAGGCTTTGTGTGCCAGGTGAGTGCAGCGTCCCTCCCCCTGCCGGGCGGCTCGCAGCCGGCCTAGCGCTGGAGGCAGGTGCTGCGAGTGAGTCTTGGCTGAACTTCCCATTCTCTTGGGGCATGTGGGGGAAGGGCAGGCTGGATGCACTTGAACTCCTAGACTCCAGGAGGAACCTACCTGGGGAGAGAGTGGCTAGAGTCTGCTGGGCACCAGAGTACGTTCTTTCTCCTATCCCCTCTTGCTTTTCCTTCCTGACCTCCTCATCCTCATTCTGCTTTTGGGTTAGTTCCTACCTTGTTAATACTTGAGGGTACTAGTGCCATTGAGAACTTTGGGTTCTTTGGTCTAAAGCAGACCTTCTTGAGCGGGGGTAGGGGAGTGGGGAGATAGAGAGATAGAGAGATAGAGGGAGGGGAGAGTTGGAAGTCGCTGGTCAGTTTGCAGCAATGTGAAGAATGTGCCTTGTTTGGGGAGTAATTAAAGAGAGAATCAGTGCAGAGCTGACGGGGACCCATGGAGATCATCTTGGCCTGGCTGCCCTCTAATTTCGGTTTGTTCTTCTGCCAGAACCGGTACAGCATTTATTTATTTTATTTTATTTTATTTTTTTGTGAGGGGGGGCACGAAGGAAAGGTAAGATTTTTTTTTTTTAATCCAGTTAAAGAGGAGAGATATCCAAGTTAGGGTAGCAACAAGAAAGATAACAACAAAAACAACAAACAAAAAACCCCAGCCAACCCAAAGTCATTTTGTAGGCTTAGAGAGAAGCAAGCTTTCTGGTAACCAGCCCTTTCTGTCCTGTACATACCTATGTAATGATGAGGGTGATGGGGGGAATCTTGCCCTCGGGGGAAAGCCCATAGCCCACATGGCACACTCAAAGGGAGTTTCAGCAGCCAGCCTTAGTGGTGGGACACAGTTCCTAAACTGGTTTAAAGGTGGTGACTGGAGAGCAGGTGAATCTAGGAGGGCAACCCCCCACCCCCACCCCTTGCATTTTCTCATTTATCAGCCTTTGAAGACTCTCTTGGAGCCACTGACATGGAAACCACAGAGAGAGTGTATAGGCTTCCCATCTGGAAGGCAGGGAAGGCCAGAGCCTGCTTGGTGGACAGCATCAAGACACAGCAAGACCAGCCCTTAAGCCTGGGAGAGAGATAGTGAGGCAGTTCCACGTCATCTTCATCTCACTTCATTTCATGCTTTGAGATCCTTGGTGACGAGTCGCTAAATAAATAAGAGTATAATCTGGAGCTCACCCAGAGCTGGGGGTAACTGTTTCTTTGCCATCAGGCAGCAGGTGCCAGTCTGTAGAGTTGGCCCCTGGAGTCCCCTCATTCCTAAATTCAGGAGGTGTCAAACCTTCATGTTCCTTTAATGGCTGTGGTTTCTGGATAGGTTTCAAGGGAAACCCTAAAAATCACGAGTTCCAGTGGGCTGGGCTGGAGTGCTGTGGCCCAGACTGCATGAAATGGGAAAGCATAGACCTTACGAGGTAACCCGATGATCATTGAGAGGCTGCAGTAGGGAAGCTGGGAGCCTGTTTCTTGTTATCACAACATCCACTGGCGGCCTGAGATTCTAAATCCAGACGTGGAAAACAGGGAACAGAGGTGGGCTAAGAGGAGTCTGGAGACAGATTCTTAATCGTTTACTGATTTTGAAAAATGGGGGTCGTTGGAGAGACGTGAATACCTGGATGTTTGCACACCTGTGTTTGTGTTCTCTAGTTCTGAGGGGTTCCTGAGAGTATGCATGCCATGAAGGCCAAGAGCAACTCCCCCCCACCCCCTTTTCTAAATCACAGGACCAAAGAAACTGCCTGCATTTGATTTCTAGTATGGTCTTCAGAAGGCATGTTAAAGTGGCTCTCAGAACGGGCTGGGGGTCACACTGGGTCTTTTATTTAATTACACACAAGTGTTATTTAACAACATGGGGTCGGTGGCAGAGGCAAGCACTTGTACACTTTGAAAACAGTTCTTTTGGAATGGCCAGGAATTAAGTGCCTTGAAGACCTTCTGTCCTTATGACGTGGGTCAGGTGCCTCCCGCCCTCTTCCCAAGACTCCATCCAATCGGGACCCTTTCTATGGCATGGAACTCTGGCTCTCCAGTTCTGAAAACTGTTTTGATTGACAAGGAACTGGCTGGCTCTCTGAGAACAACAAAAACAGTGAGCTACAGCAGCCAACCACCTGAAACCTTAATTTTGGTTTCTTTGCCCAGTGAATGCTAAGGGAGGGTGGAAAGTGCCCAAATAGAACCGTGCTTCCAGGCTGCCGGCCTCTTGTTTGGCTTGTCCTGGCTGGACAGCAAAGTGCTTTCCTGCTGTTTTGGGACTGGATTTAACTGCTATGTAAACTCAGTGCCAATTGGACTTCCCAGTGTCAAGGAGCTAAAATAAGCGAGATTTCAGCCTTCACCATTAAGACTTAAAGTGATGGCCTCTGCATTTCTGGGTGACCCAGAGGTGGTTGGTTTATTTGAATAAATCTGTTGAATTAGAATAAATCTGTGAATTTTAGTTTTGGTCGCATGTGGTATTCAGGGAATATGTCCTTATTGTTGGTGTGTGTGTGTGTGTGTGTGTGTGTGTGTGTGTGTGTCCTTTTAGTGTATCTTCTAGAGACTGGGTCTTCTTGGTTTTGGAAGTGAGAGTGTGAGTGTTTAGGAATACTTGAGGGCCCAAAGCAAACTCTTACCTAGGAAACTAGTTTTATTGGGGAATTGCAAAAGTTTTATCTTAAAAAGTAAATATTTAGGTGACTAAGCAGTCTTTCACAAAATGTGTGGAACTACTGTCCCCACTTGTTTTCTGCACAGTTCCCCTTGGGAGGGTTCCTAGCTTGCCTGCCGCCTAACCTAGGGTCCCCGAGTCTATCCTGCAAGGAGGCAGTGAGGTGTCTGGTCTTAGGAAGCTCCTATAAGCCCCGCCTCCTGGCTGGCCAGCACAACAAGAATAATGCACTTGATGCTTGCTGTAGCAACCTCAAGAAAGTACAGTGTGTGCTGTGGCTCATGCTTTCATTTGTGATTAAAAATGGTCGCTCACTGTTAGGCTGGGCTATCTCTGTAACGTTTGGACCTGTTGGCCTACTCTGGTTCCCAGCGCTGTTGTAATTAACCAGTACGGAGGTGGAGCCATCCAAACACAACAGGAGGGCAGATTCCATTATGGGGAACTTCTTAGGGTTGTCCACCTGCCCTGGTGGAGAGAGAGAATCTGGTTGTAATGGTTATTGTTAGAAGTCCCAGCCTAGCCTCACTGGGGCTTCCAGTCCTTTCTCCTTGACTTAAAGAACTGTGGTCCAGGAACCCCCGGCAGCTCTCTTTAATGGAATGCAAGCTAGGGAATTCCTTTGTAGAGCGTGGTGCAGTAAGGTTTAAAGGTCCTGGTTCTGTCCTGAGCACAGTGTCCTGCATCGTGAAGACACTGAAACAGAAGCAGACACACAGGAGCTAAGGTTTCCTCGTACTGTCCCTAGGGAGAGACTCAGGCAGAAATCTTGGGTCACTGGCAAGTGGCTTTCAAAATCCAGATTAAGGAGCAAAACTATCCAATCAGCAACTGTCAGACTTGTTTTCTGTATGATTTAAAGTTGGTGGCCAAGCTGCTCTCTTTGAACACGTGGGAAATGATGATCAGATGGTAGAGGACTGGGTTTTCTTTATGCTTTATTTTTTGACGTGGCAAATCACTATTACAGGGACAGGAACCAGGGACCCGAGGAAAGCAAGGCCCAGCCCCAGATGACAGGCAGTAGCATTGTGTTCATGCTTTCAGAGGCAGTGACACAGAGGGATGTGTTCTGTCTGTCTGTCTGTCATCCATCGGTCCATCTGTCCACCTGCCCATTTTTTTTCTTTCTTTTTTATTCTTCCTGTTCTTCATCCTTTGGGTCAGAGGACAGGGTAATGAACAATGAGGACAAGCCACAAATGAAGCAGTGAATGGAGTGTTTCTAGAAAGTTCTTTGCCCTCAGAAGTTGCTCTGGCTGCTGATTTGTTAAAGGTTTTTTTTTGTTGTTGTTGTTGTTTTTAATGTCCCCCTTTGTTTGTTTTCTGCCTTTCTATTAATCTTAATTCTTTCATTTTTACATTCCTAGAGTTTTTTGCTTTTTTCAAGAATAATGATGCAAAAAGAGAGAGAGAGAAAGAGAGAGAGAGAGAGAGAGAGAGAGAGAGAGAGAGAGAGAGAATTTTCGGGCTGGCAAATTGGCTCTGTCGCACCTCAAGAATTGTATTGTGTTGTTTTAACCCATCTTGGAGCCTCTTAGTAAAGTACCTGGTGCTTTATCTGCCTTTTGGGTGAGCCCTTCTTCCTTTCCGCCATACAGGCTTGTCAACAAGAGAATTAATGTGTGTGTGCATGCATATATGTGTGCATGCTGGAGGGGAATAGATGGCTGAACTGCACTCTTTTAACTATCCCTCTAGGGTTAGGTCTGAGGACTCCAGAGAAAAGAGACTCAAGACAGGGCTGACATTTGATCACCTCACTACTGCATGTTCCTTCTGGTTCCCTAGTTAGGGACTAACTCTTGTAACGCCACTCCTTATAGAGATGATGAAGGGCAATGTCTCCTTTTCTGGGAGGAAGGGAGTCATACCAGAGTCTTAAAGTGCTCTCTGAAGTGACTTTCT
Organism: Mastomys coucha; assembly: GCF_008632895.1. Lineage (NCBI taxonomy): Eukaryota > Metazoa > Chordata > Mammalia > Rodentia > Muridae > Mastomys > Mastomys coucha. Next base: position 246,815,010 of record NW_022196905.1, read on the forward strand.
TGAATCTAATCTGAATGGCCCTTTTGGGGGCAAGAGTTAGGCATTTTTTGGAATATGAAGTTATCACTAGGAAATCCTTGAGTTGAATCGAGGAAACTGGCTCATCTGGGCCACATGCAGCTGCTGTTACCCATTGTCCTGCTAAGGACTTCAGCCACAAACCTTTGATCTGGGAGAGAGGCCCCTGCTTGCTTCTGGAGGCAGGGGCTAGTGTGTATTTAGGGGGAAGGCTTTTGAGACTAGGTTCGAGTACATGGGGATGACTCTGAGGATGATCATGATAGGTTCTGACAGATTGAGAGTGGACACTGTCAGTGATTCATAATCTGCAAGGAGCCCTAACTGCTACGAGCCCTGCCACTTGCAGGAGCAACCAAAGGGCAATTTGGCTGGTTTCTTGGTTGTTCCTGAGTCAAGCCAGCGGGATTGGAGACAAATTCTTCCAAGAGCATTGGCCATGCTATTGGATAAGCTGGTACCTGCATACACTTCACTCATGGGCTTGCTCCGTGTTTCAGTGTTTAAAATTCCAGTTCAAAGGGGACTGCCTGGCCTTCATTGCAGCCTTTTGATCAGAGGGGCTGAAGTCAGATTAACCCAGTAGAGAGAGGATGGGGGGGATTGTCTTCACTTGGTTTCTGGTTTCAGCCCCAGACCCCTCCCTGAGTCCTGGAAGCGTGCGTCCATTCCAATGTGCATGTCTCCTTTTTGGTGTCTAAAAAGTTCCTTTTCAGGAGTTCACACCATGCTAAGTCTTTAAAAAGCATGTCTATGTGGACATGAGCTCCCTTGTTCTACCATACCTCCAGTATCTGAGTGGTCTACTTTAGACAACTTTTCCTGACAGTTTGTCCAGGAGAAATAGGCTAAAGGACATATGGACTTTTATATTTCTTTAATTATTATTATTTTTAATGCTCCTCAGCAACTTTTTTTTTTTTTAAACAAATTTCCTTAACTGCTGAAGAAACTGTGCAAGCTGCTTATGCTGTTTCAAGACCTGCTTCCTAAAACGCTCTTTGGCTCAGGGCCTTGGTTCTTAATGTACATTTGGCTGGTTTGGGGAAGTGGATTTTGCTTTCCTTATAACAGCTCCGCCATCTCTCTGTGGAATATTTGCATCCTCGTGAAAGTGTCAAGTCGACTTCTGGACACATAAGGAAGAGGCCCTTGTGTGTTGGGGGTGGGTGTCACTTGCACAGCAGTGGCTTTTCAAAGCCACCACTGTTCGACCAGGTTCTTGAATGCTGTTGCTTTTTTGAATCTGATCACAGCCCTGCATATCTGACTTCAGGGGCGTGGGCACTCTAAGCCCCGTGGCTTGCTTTCCCATAAGATAGCATTTTGCCCACTTTCAGAGTGTAGTCCCAGATAAGCTGGACGTGGCACATCCCTATTTGGAAGGGCTGAGGCAGGAAGGGCTAGGAGTTCAAGGCTAGTCTGAGCTATGTAGTCAGACTCTAACTCCAAAAATATAAGGTAAATAAACAGAATGCCAGAGATGGCAGCAATGGGTTGTATTCTTAAAGATTCATTTATTTATGTATGTGAGTACACTGTAGCTGTCTTCAGACACACCTGAAGAGGGCATCAGATCCCATTACAGATGGTTGTGAGCCACCATGTGATTGCTGGGAGTTGAACTCAGGACCTCTGGGAGAGCAGTCCATGCTCCTAACCACTGAGCCATCTCTCCAGCCCCTGCCTATTTCAAAGAGCAAGTTGAAACTGGTTTTTCTTTTTCACCAAATATTAAACCTATAGGCATCTTTTGGGGAAAAGCAGAGAACTTGTAGATCTTTTAACGAAAGAAGTGTATTGATCAGGGTTCTCTAAAGGAACAGACCGGATAGAATGGATACATGTAGTAAAAAGGAATTTATTAGACTGGCTTAAAGGATGTGGTCTGGATGGTCCAACAGTGGGTACCACATGCTGGAAAGACTGAGAATCTGGTAGTTGTCTCAGTAATTGTAAGAAGGCACTGAAGGTTGGCAGGAGTTCTGGAGAGGTCTTTGGCCTGTATTGGAATCCCAAAGAATTTTTTTTTTTTTTTTTTTTTGAATATTGCTGAAGGAATGCCAAAGCAGCAGGATCCACAGGCTTGCCCTGGGAGAGTGACCACAAGCAGAACAAAGAGTGAAGCTTCCTTTTTCCAGAAGGTACCGCCCAGATTTAGGGCGGGCCTTCCTGCTCCCAGTAGTCTGATTAAGAAAATCCCTTACAGGAGTGCCTATTGGCTTTAGTTTTAGTTCATTCCAGATATAGTAGTCAGATTGACAGCCAAGATCAACTGTCACAGGTTCCAGCAGTATGTCTGTCCTGGCTGGGAGCAACCATAAGAATTGTCCAGATGTTGGAGAACCGGGTAACAGGAAGTCCTGGTACCAACCCACCAATGGCAGACAGGAAAACTTTTTCATTGGTCAAGGTACAAACTAATGGCTCAGGAAAAAAGATACCCCTGAGCAGAGTCCCTCACCTGTAAACTCTGTTGATCCTGATTTCTGGAGAGCTGACTTATTCATATCACCATTGGCCTCACACTGCAGTGGAGGCTGTGGATGCGCATGTGGCTCCTCTCTGTGGCCTTTTCCCGTGGTTTTGAACCAATCCCTTAAATTCCTTGAGCATCTCTTATTTCATCAGTCATAGGGTGTGGTCTCACACCTGTGGTGGCAACAGCTTATGGAGGAGATACTACATAAATGTCAGCTCCCACCCACTTATTTCATTCCTGCAGATGGCCTCTTGCTTCTTTTTCTTTTTACCACGCCCTGTCAGAGAGTGACTAAGAGGTCCTGAGTTTCTTTCGCTCTTTTATTATTGGCTGGGAATTATGCCACCTCTTTCTGACATCCTAAAAGTGTTTTCTGGAGTCTGAGGGTCTGAAGTAGAACCAGTGTCCTCCCCCTCTCCACCTCCCCACGTGTCCTCCCCCCTCCCCCAAGCCTGGCAGGAGGCCCCCTAAGTGAGCAGCCTACTCCATGACCCACCTAGAGAGGCCTTCCTGTGCTGGCTTATATATGCTAATAGGCCTGACTTGTCCTGGCTTGTTTGTAGTGATTTGTAGAGGCATTTATATGCAAATACTATCAGCTTGCTGAGTTAATTATCACGTGCCCTCCCCCTAGCCCCCTCTCTTGCAAGGCCTCCCAGCCTGACTGGCCTGATCTCTTTCAGCCTTCAACTCTTCCTGTCTTTGCTTCCTAGTCAGCCCTCTTCCTGTACCAGCTGACCTGGTCACAGCGTCTTCGCTGCAGTGTTGCCTGTCACAGGAACCATGTGGTCAAATGTGGCAAACTGGGCGTGCCAGTCATGGCCCAATTCCAGCCTTCTCTGAGAGACAGCCTGTTGCCTGCAGAGGAACCCAGCTCACAGAGCCTTGAGCTTTCGGCTGTTTTACCAGCTACCTTGAAAACCAAGTGCTTGGCTCTGTTGGCATTCGATACTGGCCTTTAAGTGAGGATGATAGCTTTTACAATTATTTTCATTTGCCCCTATTTAAACAACTACAGTTTTTAAATTCAGAGTCCTGGCTAGAGGTCATTCCAAAAGGATGCTCCTGACTAGCTCTCCCAACCTTGGGAAATAGGAGTGGATGTGAGACTGAGTTTCCTATTGGCATTTAGGGGTGGATCATTTCTGGTTGGGAGCACTCACCGGGAGCATTTCTCTCAGCTATATTTGCATATAAATATCTAAGCATGTGGCATCCTTCACTCAAGTGGCTTCTTTCTGGCCACTTGATGTCAGTAGCTCTCTCCTGTTGACATGGCTGTCCACCTTGTCTCAAGGCATGGCCTGAGGAGGTAGAGCTGCCCCCTGGTTGAGGACTACAAAGTAGAGGCTATTTCTCCAGGATGAAGTGGCAGGTCCCCTGCCACTCCAAGTTCTGCCCCACTGCTGCTTTGTTTAAATGGCAGCGTGCTAGGTGAGCGGCCTCAGAGCCCTGCGATTCTGTCTGATAATCAGACGGTTCTGTGGGCTTAATTTCACAGTAGTCTTTTTTTGGCATCTGGAAACTAGTAGCCTTCCCTTTCAGAGCATAGTGGTGAGCCCGAGTTTGAGGAGGTAGCATTCTTGCCTGTGGCTGGCCACTTAGTGGCTTAGAGAGTACAAGTCCCCTGTGTGCAGACACATTCACCAGGGGCCTTTGGAGGAATGTATCAACAGGTGGGACTAAGTTAAAATACACATTTTATACAACCTGTGGTATCAGTGGGACATCCTCCTCTTAGTACTAAATCAGACTGGCTGCATCTCCAGTCTGAGTTGACAGTGTGCTGGACATCTGGGTTGACTGTAGTCCTTTCCTTCATTAAGTGAGTCAGGTTATTTTCTACAGTTATGGAGTCAGAGGGTCCCCCACCCCACCCCATTCTTCCCTCCCTTCTTTCCCTCTCGTCTTCCTTTTCTTTACCCTCCCCCACCTTCTCTCTGGGTGGCTGGACAGAGACTGCACAGATGCGTGGAGCAGTAGCCAACGAAGCTGGGTGTCTAATCTTTGTGGCCCCTACCCAGGGAGGTCTCAGGTGAGCACCCTAGCTAGGCCTGGAAGAAGGATCAGTCCACGGAGGGCTAAGCAGTGCTCTTGTGACACCACACAGACTAATGCTTTGGGCTCATTGTGTGTACAAGGTCCCTTTTGTTAGTCAAGGGGGTGAAAGTCTACAGCTGTGCCTGGAATTGGGGAAGGGCCCCACTGGGGCCTTGCTTTGGAAAGTCTGAATTCGGTACTAATGGCTGAGATCTGAGCTGGTGATGTATGTGCATTTGACGGGGCCTCCAGATAAGGTGAAGAGAATTTTAAAAGTTACTTTAGTGCAACCTCCCAGATAACTGTATGCCTGGGGCCAGTCACGATTTATGGCCAGCTGGTAGTCATGGCTGTGTGCTGGTCTCACCTTATCTTTTGAGCTCAGGCTCCGTAGCTTAACTGGTAATGTTCTGTTTATCTTTTTGTGAGGAAGGGGGTACAGATGGGGACTTTGATCAGGTTTTCTTCCTGGAGTTGTTCTTGGTTCTGTTGCCGGGGTCCCTGATGATGATCTGCACTAGGGTGCTGTATTATGGGTTTCCGGGGGGCCTGGGGTACAGCCTGCCATGGAGTGTCAGGGCCTACCAACCACGTGAGCCTGGGGGAGGGGTGCGGCGGCCTTAGATAGGCTCAGCCCAGGTTTCTTTCATCTCCCAGGTCAACTGCCTGCCACTTCTGGACCTTCTTGCATCCCAGCAGGCCTGGCCAGCACACCCAGCAAGCTTTCCCAGGCTCCTAAGCTTTTTTGGACAAGAGTTGAGCCTAGGAATCTGATGATGCCCAGAGAGATCTTCATCCTACATTTAGCCATTCTAGGAAAATGTTATCTTTCTGATATAACCAGGAGAGACTCAGCATCCAGTATCCTAGCTTTCTACCCCCCCCCCCACCTCCCGAATTCAGCAGTCTTTAGGAGGAACCCTAAGCTGAGAAATACAGCTAGACTTAGCTTCTGGAAAAAGTAGGGTTTTATTCAGTTTATGTAGATGACTTTGCCTTTTTATTTATTATGATGACGATGATTGGTTTGTTTGCTTTTGAGACATTTATGTACTTTGCCTATTATTATTATTATTATTATTATTATTATTATTTTCTTTGCTTTTGAGACAGAGTAACTTCTGCTGACCTGGAACTCACTTTGTAGACCTGGCTGGTCTTGAACTCACAGACATTTGTCTATGCTTGACCCCTGCTGAGTCCTGAGATTAAAGCTGTATGCTGCCATACCCAGCCTACCTTGCCTTTAATAATCAGGTTGTGACACGTGTCCTGTAAATCTTGTCTTTAAAAAAAAAAAAAGATTTATTTTAAACTCTGTGAAAAGTCCCTGTGTGCATGTGTGTATGTGTGAGCAGGTGTCCTCAGAGGCCATAAGAGTGTACCGGCTCTCCACAGAGCAGGAGTTGTAGCTGGAGCGGTTGTGAGCCACCCAGACATGGATGTTGGGGACCAAGCTTGGGTCTTCTGCTGGAGCAGTGGGTACTCTGAACCACAGAGCCGGCTCCTAGCCTCTTTGCATTGCTTCTTATTTGTATTTAAGAAGTTACAATGTTAGGTCTTTTAGTTGGCAGTAAGGATAAAATGAAAATTTCCTCTGATCCTTGGAATTAATCTGCAGAAATGTCACTGCAGGAAGAACAAACTTGAGCAGGAAGTTTGTGGGTGCCTCTCTAAGGGACAGAAGATGAAGCAGACTCCTTCCCCCCCCTTACCTATTCAGTAGACCACTGCCATCTGCTTTAAAAATTTCTTTCTTTCTTTCTTTCTTTTTTTTTTTTTTTCATTTCAAATCCTCAAAGACAAAGGGACCTGGAAGTTCAGACCTGTCCTTCCACATTCCTGAGTAATTTGGTTTTGATTAACCCAAGGAGCGAAGTTGGTTTCTCCTAGCGACCGACTCTGGGACGGAGGGGATCAAAGCCTCAGGAGGGCCAGTGCCCCTCTTGCAAGGTTCCCCTCCTCCCTCCCGCCCTCTGCTGGCCCCTATTCCCTCCTCCCCACCCCCACCCCTTTTAGAGTCCTGAGCCTTAGCAACTTGGAATTTCTGACTCTCCTAGATGTGGAAGTGTCTTAGAGTTTTGGTGGACCAACCCGGGAGAACCCCATCTTCCTAGCACCACCCCCCTTCCCCAAAGCTGCAGAGCGCATTCCAGTGCTAATCCTGCTGCCGATTGCAAATGGCTGTAATTGTGTGTGCCCCAGGATGGGCCTTCGTGCAGCTTTTCTTTGAGGAGGTGGCTAAAAAGTTCATTTACATAGAGAAATGAGACTGGCCTTGTGATCCCTTGTGGTAGAATAGGCTCTGCCTAATAGGAAAGGGGCCGTCTCTGTGCATTCTATACTTCTCCCACACCAGTCCAGGGAGGGAGGGAGAGAAGGAGGGTGTGTGTGTGTGTGTGTGTGTGTGTGTGTGTGTGTAAGAGAGAGAGAGAGAGAGAGAGAGAGAGAGAGAGAGAGAGAGAGAGAGAGAGAAAGAACAGAAAAATACACTTCTCTGTGTCTTACAGGGCATTTTTAGGGGGAGGGCAGTTCTGACAGAACATTCTGCTTTTGATAGTAAGAAACCAGGGTAGAGTCCAAGACTGGCTTCATGATGGGCAGTCTTCCCGTCACCCACACGCAGCAGGTTTTCAGAGCTTTGCCACAGGGGCTCAAAACCAGTAGATGAGTTCTTGGAAGAGTGATTTGCCACTGTAGTGGGCTGGTCTGGCCCCACCAACACTTGAGATTTGGGGATGGGATTTTGGGACACTGAGGTGGCCCCAGGCAGTTAGAAGTCAGTGCTTGGGGAATCTCCATTGTAGCTTCAGATAAACAAGAAAGATCAAGTCATCCTGGAGGATACTCTCCGCCCGCCACCCCAGGCTCAGTAGGAAAGGCAGGCAAAGGGTTCTGGGACAAGATAATCCAATAGAAACAGCCTACTTTTATAAGGTTTTAAATGAGCTTTTATTGAGTTTCCTACTAACCATGTTCAAACGCACCACAGACTTCGCTTTACTGTGATGTTTTACTTAGCACAGTGTATCAAGAGGGTGGCCATTTAGACATGGAACCAGTCTTTAAGTGTTATGATTGAGACAGCCCCCGTTTGGTTTCCAGGCCTTGAAGCCTTGTATTTTCTACTCAGGTCATGTCTCAGTTCCTATCAGTCACGTGGCAAGGACTCAGTGGCTGTCTGCTGTGGACAGGGCAGGTCTTCTGTAAAAGACCAACCCAGACTCTTGGAGGTTTTAGTAAGTGGAACTCAGTAACCCTTGGCTCTTTCCTGAGGTTCAGAAGGGTCAAATATGACGCTGGTGTTGGTTTCATAAATTACTGTCTGAGGTGGAAATTGGAGGTGTTCACAAGGCTTCAACAGTCTGTCCCCAGGTGTCCCCCACCACAGTGGCTGTAAGGGGGACAAGGTTCCTCCTCTGGAGGAAGGAGGGACACATCGGAACCCAAAGGGTGCCTCACTTCTCGATCCTACAACTTGGAACATTGAGCCAGGAGGATTGTCATTAAACTCAAGGTCATCTTGTGGGGCCATGTGAGTGAGTTCCAGGCCAATCCAGGCTACAATGAGACCTTACTTAAAAAAACAAGGGATGACTGCATGTGTGGGTAGGGAGTGGGATAACAAGAGCAGTCCCTGATACATATGTGTGTACTGGGGATTTAACATGAGCCCTTAGGCATGCTAAACAGTTTAAGTCCTTAGAACAGTACAGCCCTCCGCACCCCCTCTTTTTTAAGACAGGGTCTCAATATGTAACCTTGGTCAGGGACTCACTATAGAGTTACAAGGCTGGCCATGAACTCGCAGAGAACCATCAGGCTCTGCCTCAGGAGTGCTGGCATACATTAGGCAACACCCTAGTGGTGGCCCCTCCCTCATCCTGCTAGGACATTTTAATTTTATGTGTTTGGGTGTTTTGTTTGCCATGTATATGAGCACCATTTGTGTGCCTACTGCTTGCATGTTTGATCCCATGGAACTGGCATAACAGACCTTTGTAAGCTATCATATTGGTACTAGGATTTGAACCCAGGTCCTGTACAAGAGAAGCAAGTGCTCTTATCCACTGAGCTGTGCTGTATCTCCAGCCCCACACTGCAGTTCTCTGTAAGGTAAAGCAGTGAGAACTGCCTGTCAGCACTGCTGTGGGCAGCATGTGTCCTGAGGAGCATGCCCTGGCCAGAGTGGAGTTAGGTGCTTCTGTGTTTACACTTTTGACACCCCCACCCTAGTCCTTAGTGCCCGTGTTAAGAGCAATTGCACTCAGGTGTTACCAGTTCCAGCTCACTCATCCAGTTTCACCCTCAGCCCCTCTAAGGCCCCCTCTGGGAGGTTAGTGGAATTTGTGCCCTTGGTAAAGCAAGAAGTGGGTGTAGGTTGGTGTTTTAAAGCAGGGGAGGTATCTAATTCCTTTAACAGGCTGGCCTCCTGGGCAGGCAGGAAAAAAAGGAGAGAAAGAAAGAAAGAAAGAAAAAAAGAAAGAAAGAAGGGAGGGAGGGAGGGAAGAAAGAAACCTGAAAGTCTGAGGTAGAAGGGGCTTGGAGCTGGCCTCTGCTGGGGACAGAGCATCGCAGCTGTCTGACCCCGGGTGAAAAGTTCAAATCTGCATTTAAAAGGAGTGTCGTGACCCCCCAACCCCTTCCCCTAGTCTAGTTGAAACTGTTCACGTTCTCTAGGATATGATCCAGCTTTGCATTAGGACATCAAATAGATTCAGCTCCCTCGGCCAAGATCTGATGATGCTGTGGGGGGAGGGGGCTCTTGGGGAGGAGGTGGGTCTCTTTTGAGATGTAGTTTTTGAACAGCAATTGTCTTTGAGGACCAGAAAGGAAGGGAAATGTCTTCCTAGGTCATACCCTAAAGTCCTTAGCAAGTAAGTTTCTTCAAGGCCATTCTGGGTTTTGCGGGATCCTGGGAGGTGGGGAGGGATAGCCTCTGCCCAAAGCCCCCTTCCCACGGAGGAGATGGACACCATAGATGGAGGACTTGCTCCCCTGTGTCCTTTGATGTAGAATACACAGTTAAGTGAGGGGCTTCTGGGCTTTTTCAGGAGGCACCCATGGCCCTGTTGGAGAGAATGAAGATGAGAAACTGGAATGGGGTAGGAAGCGTGTCATGGTGGCGCTGCACTGGAGGGCAGAAAAGCGGACTGGCCACTTCTGCATAGAGGGGGCCTGCACCGCACCGATTTGTATACTTGGACATTAGGTGAATGTAAACAGTTCCGACCTCTCCGATTTTACATCCCTAAAGGGGCTGATTGTGAATACAGATGGGTATTAGGCCCCTGTGGTTTCAATGGCTTCCCTCCACCCCCTTCCTGGTGCTAACTAGCAGGTCTTTAACCTGCCCTAGGAGGAGGAAGAGAAAGTCATTTGCAAGCTTGGAGACTCTGGCTAGCCTTCTTTCCTCTGCTTTGCTGAGGCCCCACTCGCTCATTCTCGCTCATTCGCAAGGGGAAGTTGGCAGATTTGCTTTCTCGTTTGGTGGAGGAAGAGAAGTTTGCTAGATCCCAAGACTTGGTCAGGTGCACTTGGAAAGCTGGGAACTGGGTTAAGGTGACCCTTTAGCACTGCCAGACGGTAGCACACACCCTTGTTTCCTTCTTTCCGAGTCGGGGTGTTTTTTTTTTTTTGGAAAGGAACTTGACCTTTGGAGCCTTCAAAGCACATTATGGTGCCTGCATGCAAGACTTGTGTTTTCCAAAAGGGTATCTGTTTGGTTGTTTAACAACACACTTGCCTCCTGTTTAGGAGATCTTAGCAATGCACAGTCTTGAGGGCCGAGTCAGACTACACATTTCCCCAGAAGCTTCTGCAATGTGTTTCTTTCTTCTGTCTGGAATGCTTCTAGAATCTGCATGCCTCGCCTCCTGCTGAACTCCACAGCCTATCCTCAGATCCTGGAAGGGTCAGCCTTCCTTTCTACCACAGAGCCATTCTGACCTATAGAGGAAGGAACAGGTCATTACCTCCCCTCCACCCCCAACCCCCCAAATGTGTGATGGTTGGGTTCTGGTTCATGTGTTCAAGGCCTGGGCATTTCTGTTCCTTGTGGTGGCTCTGAGTCCAGTCACGCCATCACAGGGGCATTTTAATTAGCAGTGCCTTAGTCATTAGTGAGTTATTGTTTTTGTCTGGAAATACTTAAGTACTGTTTATTCGATGTCTCAACGAGATGCAAAACAGCAATTAAGCAGAAATTTGTTGTATGAGGCCAGGACCAAAATGAATCGTCACAAGCCAGTTGTGGTTCCTTCAAACCAAGGGAAATTACTTTTCCCCTTTGGCCTCCTGATCTTTGGAGTGCTCCAGATTCTTTGTTTCTTCCCTGACCTGCACCCCAGAGTTATTGGGCAGAGACACTTGGGAACCTCCCTCCAGGTTTCTCTGGTATGGACAGAGTTTAGGTTTGAAGTGTTAATGTTCACATTTCTTCCCTTGACTTTTTTCTTAGTGACCAAGGGTATTTCGAAACCCTTTCAGATGAAGATTAACTGTTTGTGATAACTTTTACATACCCTTGTGTGATGATTGATAGAACCTAAGTCTATTCTCCCCATGCTTCCTGAGACCATATGTCCTTGTTAGTCTCAGAGAGCTTTTGTGTCCGGTTAGCAACATGGGACAGTAGGCTATACCTCCTTTACGTTTACATTTTTTTTAATAGACTATTGAAGATGTAAGAGGATTTCTGGCTGAAGTAGATAGAGCTAGAGAGGCAGTTGAAAACAAGACAAACAAAACTAACTTCAAATGGAGCAGAAGGGATGCTCATATGACTGCCTGCAACTTTGGCTGGTGGCACTGAACCCAGAGGAAGCAATCTGCTGCTAAGTACCCCCCCCCGGCCCCTTCCGCCACCCCCCACTACTCCAGTGCACCACCAGAGGTTTATGGGAAATGGAGTCCTTTGAACAAACTTGGGGATCCTGCAAGGAAGGGAGGCTAGTTCACTCTGATTGTACTGCATTGCCATCTTTGGGCAGGAGTAAATGTTAAATGTCTTCCCACTCAGTAGCTCTGCGTTGGGGACCCTGGTTCCTCACTCTTCTGTGGTTCCTCCTGCTTCCTCTTCGTTTTCCCACCCCCCCCTTTTTCTTTTCCTTTCAAACAATATCTTCTGACTTCCAGATTTCTGATAAATTGATAAGAGGCATCGCGTGAGTCAATAGAGCTGTAGACACTTTGCCAATATAACCCCGGCTCTATTGATCTGCCAGTAAATTAAAGTCTTACTTAGAGGCTGCCAATATTTCTAATCTCCTGCCTCACCAATTACATCCTCCCAGCTACCTGGAAAGAGGATGTGAGCCTTTGAACCTTTATGGTGATGTTTTAGGGGGGCTCTGCCCCTTGTGGGGGGTCCTGGGAGGTGCTTGCCTCGTGTATCTGTAGAAGAGGGGTGTGCAGAGGAAAAAGAAATCTGTGCATATCCTTACAGGATCTGTTCTCATCCCGTAAGGTTTATTAGTCAGAATTGGTGAAGAGCAGATTCCATCATGGTGGTCAGGAACATTTTATGTCCCGAGTCTGTAGTAGTTCTTCCTCTTGGATGGGCCAGAGAAGGTTAAGGGGAGCTGGTATTAAGGGTTACCCTGGGCAACCCTGAAGGTGGTTGTCTTTGCCTTAAAAACTGTGTAAAAATCTTACATCCATTTTTTTAATCCTTAACACAGGGAAAGCAGAGAAGTTTGTATTAAAAGCTAGGTTGTTTAAGAAAACAAAACAACAAAAACTTCCAACAAGCCCAAGGGTAGGTGGAAGAGGACAGGAAAGTTGTGCTGAGAATGTCAGTGCAGTAGATATGAGCACATGTGGGCACTTAGTCCCCCTGTTCCTCCCCACCTGCCCCCCTCTCTCTGCCCCCGAATGCCTTTAGTGGGTCTGGTCGAATGGTTGCTTTGCATTCGCCTCATTGGAGCAGAAGAATGAAGGGAAGAGAATTATTATTTGCGTGTGTGTGTGTGTGTGTGTGTGTGTGTGTGTGCCCATTGTAGCTTTTGCAGTGGTCCTCCCTCTGCCAGTCCTGTCTCTGGCCTCCCCCTTGCTGGTCTCGAGTGAAGTAACAAGAGCCGCCTAAGATTGTCCGCTCAGGGATAGTGAGGCCCGTCGAGTTCCCTGCTGGGATTCCCACTTCCGGCAATGGTTGTGTGAGCAAATCGTTTGTCCGATAAGCCCTTTTCAAGTCCTGTTTATGTGGTTGGCTTTGGGAAGAAATCTCCAGATAAATGCCGTGTCCTTTTTAATATACCAGAGCAAAAAGAAGTCGGTGGGGTGGGGGTGGGGTGGGGAAAGAAAGAAAAGAAAAAGAAAAAGAATTCCTTCTCGCTTGTCCGACACATATGTTTGTGTTTCAGCTTCTGGGGTCACAGAATATTTTTTGATGGAAAATCCAATCTCCAGAGGCCTGTCTCTTCTCAGTTATGCTGAGGAAGTGTCAGGAGGCGTCTGTGGTGCTTTTAGACCAGCTTGGATTCTGACTTGATGTCTAAGGGGAAGGTTCTAGTCTTTCCCTTTCTCTCTCGGCCTTCTTTCCCCTCCTACCTAGCCTTTAAGTGCAAGAAGTTCAAGATGGTTATGGGTCACATAGGAAGCTTGCTCCCGGACTGGCGTCTGGGTGGTACGAGAGCAGGTAGCAGGTGATGAAAGGCCTCTCTTTCCTATCTGGTGCCTCCCAGCACATTGGGGGGAAAAGGGGAAATGTCGGGAAGTGGGGTGAGGGTGGGGCATCCAAGGTGGCCACACTTGAGGCCAAGAAGGAGGCCTGCCCCCGCATTGCTGAGGTCCCCATTGCTGGGCCTGAAGAGCCTCTCTACAGGTTGCTTTGGCCTCCTCAGACTGAGAGTGAAGATGTTAGACAAGGAGAAACCCCAGGAGGTTGAGGCTGGCTTTCCCCTTTGTTTGGACTGCATTGTATTGGAGGAGGGGTTTAAATCTTGTTCACACCTGTCGGGGCTGAAGGCTAGCTTTGAGAGCAGTTTGTAACAAGACTTCTGTTGTTATTGCCCCAAAAGTTTCCAGCTCACAACAGAGGAACTTTATTGTAGCAACTTGTTAATGTTCAATTAGGCAAATTCTGAGTGCCCCGGGGCAGTGGAAGGGTGTGCTAGCTTTCTCTGGGAGGCCTACTGCCCTTATTCCCAGGGATGAGATGGGACAGGCAAAGCCTTCTCTCCCTTGGCTCCTGGTGTGGGGGATGGGGGCAGTAGCTGGGATTTAGGCTCAGCCTGAGAGGCCAGTTGAGGTTGGTAAAGATGAAGGGAGCCATCTGAGGCTTGGAGTAGGTCTTGTGTTATAACACTTACCCCTGTTTGTTGGCAGTTGTTGGTACTCCTCACCCTTGGGTGTGGCGTAGGTAGTGCCTGTTGCATTGTTTGCCCGTGGGCTGGGAAGCCGTAGGGACTGCTAACCTGGTGAGTGTAGCTGCCATGTGGCCCCAGGCTGTAGAACCCTGGTGTCTTAAGGAATCTGAGTTTGTTCTCTGCCTTCTTCCTAGTTGATTCTTGAATGACTGATGGGCGGGCGGCGTTTGCCGCCTCCTCCCTGCCAGGAGGTCTTGAGCCCACAAGAAGGCAAAGCCTGGAAGTGCTTTCCTCTGAAAAGCAGTTGTGACTGGAAAGTGCTTGTGAGTGCCCACTTGAACGAGGTTGGCTGACATTTGCCTTTTCATGTCAGGAAGGAATAAAAAATAAGGTGTGTGTGTGTGTGGGGGTGGCACACAGGACTGACTACAACTTTGCTAGAGGGTCTCAGGGTCCTTGTCCCTTCCTGTCCTTCCCAGGCCCACTGTTAGCCTGCCTTCACAGGAGGGAGTGGGTAGCGGGTGTTTCCTTGTCCTGTCTCTGGGAGGCCTTGGTGCTGGCAAGTCCTGGCAGTAAAATATTACCCCCATGGCAGCCATACTCCCGTAGTGTTGAGCGATGAAGAGGGCGAGGCATCAGCAGTGTATTAAACACTAGTTGAGCGCAGGAGGGGCACTATATCACAGGAGAGAGATAAGCAAAGTTCTCTGATAGTGGATCAATAAAGGTTAGTGACATCATATCTCAAAGTGAGGGAACCTGCTTTCTGCACAGCCATTTATCAGATCCTAGCCTAGAAGGCCATTAACCCCTTGCTAGCCAGATTTCTGCCTCTGGACAGAGACTTAAGTTCCCTGTTTAGGGTTGGAGGGTAGGGAGGGCGTCATTTCCTGCTAGTACTGTGTTTGAAGGGCCCTCTGCTTGCTGGTTATGCAGTTAACGTATTAAACCATCTGCCACTGGCTGGGGCATGCAGGGAGTGTTTATGGAAAATTTCTTTACTTTGAAATTCATGTAGAAGTTCCCATAAAAAGTGTTTCTCCTGGAGTCTTAGCACGATGCCTGCCTGTTACGGGGCGTGCAGCTGTATTGCTGTTGGGTATGTGAGATCTGCATCATTTACGTTTGATGTTTGGTAATCAATTATCTTTAAACTTTTCCCCCAAAATTTTAATTAAATTTTTTTTTGATACAGGTTGATATTGAACACCCCTCCCCCCGTTTTCTTGCAATCAAGTTTCAATTGGAACAGAAAAGTTGAAATTTGCATAAGCTGGAGATTGATCCCTGTTTACCCTTAGACCTATAGACCTGGTTTCAATATGTCCGAGTCTCTCAGTGACCTAGAATTGATAAACAGTTGCCAGTTATTAGGACAGATCTGCCTCAATTCCTATTTTCTTATTGCCTTTGGATTAAGAATAGTTTTTTTATTTTACATTTTTAAACGATTATGATGATGATTATGATAATGATGATGATTATGATGATGATGGTGGTGATGGTGGTGATGGTGGTGGTGGTGCTGTGTGTTCATTAAAAAGAATACTGTCTTCTGATACATGAAATTCTGTAGGGAAACTGTTTGTGCCTAGTAGTATTTCTTGGCACATGGCCATGCTTGGCCATTTCTATCTGCCTCAAACACATTGCATGCACACATACATACATACATACATACATGCAAACATATACATACAAATATACATACATACATACAAATATGCATACATACAAACAATACATTAGGGAGTCAGAGGCAGGTGGATCTCTGTGAGTCCTATGAGCTTGAGGCTACCCTAGTCCACATAGCTAATTCCAGGCCTACAAGGGCTACATAAAGAGGCTCTACCTCAAACAAATACACATACACACACACACTCACACACACACTCTTACATACACACTCACATACTCACACACTCACACATTCACTCACATACACTCACATATCATATACACTCACACTCACACACACACTCACTCACATTCACACACTCACACATACACTCACACACTCTCACATACTCACACACACTCACACATGTACTCACTCACACACACTTACACACTCATATACACTCACACTCACACACTCATACTCACACACTCTCACAAACACTCAAACACTCACACACACTCATATACTCACACACACACACACACACACACACACACACACACACACAATACACCCCTCTAGGGTGGCCTTCATGATGCAGCATGGCCAAGCTGAGACTCAGGAGAGGGTTCGTCCCACAAGGCCTGAAACAGTGTACTGGCTCTTTACAGAGATGCCCTGTTGATCAGTCTAGCTCTGATATCAAATCTCCTGATGATTTGCTATGTGACCTTGAGTAAATCACTTCTTGTTTATCCTTTCATTAATATACATATTTACTTAGGTATTTATATGTGTATTTATTTGAGATGGAGTCTCTCTATGTAGTCCTGGCTGTCCTGGAACTCGCTTTGTAGACCTAGCTAGCCTCAAACTCACAGAACACACAGAGATCTACCTGCCTCTTACTCCTTAATATGTAATGTGTGTGTGTGTGTGTGTGTGTGTGTGTGTGTGTGTGTGTGTGTATTTGTTTGAGGTAGAGCCTCTTTATGTAGCCCTTGTAGGCCTGGAATTAGCTATGCGGACTAGGCTAGCCTCAAGCTCATAGGACTTAGAGATCCACCTGCCTCTGACTCCCTAATGTATTGTTTGTTTGTATGTATGTATATTTGTATGTATGTATATTTGTATGTATATATGTTTATATGTATGTATATATGTGTGCATGCATGTGTTTGAGGCAGATTCTATGTATTCAGGTTGATCCTCCTGCCTCAGCTTCCTAAGTGCTGGATTTCTGGCTTGTGCCTTCACACTCAGCCTTAATTTTTTTTTTTAATTCATCTTCAGTTTCCTTAATCTCTTTAATCAAAGTTTGCCTCCTGCCTATTTGAGGGTGTTTTGAAAGTCATGAAAAATGGCTTTGGAAAACAGCCTGCGTTTGCCAAGGACTTCATGTTAGATTAGCATACTCGGTTTCTTTCCCCCTGAATGCTGGGACCCGAGGCATTCCCTACAGAAATGCCATCTCTGGCGTGAGAGCAGGAGGTTTGTGGAGATCTCATCACTGATCTAAGCTGGGTGAGGGTTGTGTCTCTTTTTCTCTCTGAAAACTTGAAGGCATATGTCTCCCCAGAGCAGTCATCCCTCGCTTTGCAGGAGAACAGCAGTTCCCCACTGTGACAGCTTGAGAGTTTTATCCTTAAAGAGTTGAAATCACATTTCTTTCCTTCCCACTGGTGATTTATAGATGGGGAGAACAGGCCTTTTCCTGTAGGTCTCTGACTGTTTATCTTTTTTTGGTTGGGTCCTGACAATCCGTTGGCTGGGATGTTCCCTTTGGCTGGGGCGTTTGGGGGCCAGCTGCCAGTTTCACAGGCTGGGGGGGGGAGCAATAGGG